>NW_012114755.1:1154983-1193417 GCF_000951035.1 Colobus angolensis palliatus
CAGGAGTGAGGCTGCCCCAGGGGCAGCGGGGGCGGGGTGACACTTGATTGTGTGCCCTGTGAGCTCTTGTCACTGTGTGATGGTGTGGTCCCGGGGGTCTAACTGAAGGTGCCTCTCTGATATGACAATCCCTGTTATCACCCTATGTGGACCGTGTGTCACTGTCCAGGACCTTAGCCCATGTTCGGAGTATCTCTGTAACCAGAGTGTCTATGGGACGCCTCCATATTCTGAGTGTGTATAGGGGTATTGGGAAGAGCTTCCACCTTCATTGGGACCTGCTGCTCAAGTTCCTTTTGCAGACATACCTTTGGGGCGCAACACCCCCTACAAGCTCTTTCCCAGCAGCAATGTCTCAGCCATCCATCCCGCAGGGCCTCAGACCTCTGGTGCTGAGATGGAGACTGTGCCTAAGTTCTGGCACCTGGCTTCCTGCCCTCCTTAAACCGAGGCCTACTCCCTAAGCCCATCCTCATCCCAGGCCTAGCTCAGGGGCCCCAGACATGCTTTAACATGTCCCCTTTCCTACTAAAATAATTGGATCTGAACAAAATTTGTGTTGGAACTGAGACGTTTTATCTAATCTTGTAGATGAGCCCCCAGGCATTTGCCCCTGCTGTGCCTTCTGCCTGGAAGGACACCCACTTCCCTTTCCCTAGAGCTCAGGAGCCACCTCCACTGGGAAGCCTTCCCTGCAGCAACCCACTCCACACCATTCTTCCTTTTCCTTGCAGAACCTTGGATCACACCTGGCTCTGGCTATTCTGATGACATCTCCATCTCCTGGAGATAGTTGCTGCATGAGAACAAAGGCAGGGCCCAGACAAGGTCTGCAGGCATAAGCAGCAGGGATATGTGCACTGAGCTGAGGCACTGGGCAGGCAGAGCCATCGCCCTTGCCCCTACCATGAACCCCTAGAGAGAGGCTGCTAGAACCTTCATTTCTAAGAGGCAGGAGGGTCTGGCTGCCTCTGCCTCTACTCACTCCCCCATAGACACACAGGCCTTCTCTCCATCCAGGGAGCACATAGCTGCCAAGAGCAGCCCTGCCTCCACACCAGGCTCCCCAGCAGTGAGGAGCTGGGCTGGGCTGTCCTCACCCGCCCTCCTGGCCTCACCCTGGCCCTTTCCTGGCCCTGCCTGGGGATGCCAGGACCCACAGCAGGTGCCCGGACAGGCTTGGGGATGGAAAGGGGGCTGGGCACAGAAGACCAGCCTCTGGCCGAGAACAGAGCTCATAGAGAAACAAGTTCCAGAATCCTCTTCGTCCTCCTTTTCCCCACCCACTCTTTAGTTTTGTTAATAAATACAGCTACCGTTTACTAAGCACTTATTGTCTTCCTTTGCACAGTATTTGACACTGTATGTGCATTGACTATTTAATCTAAATCAATCCTGAAACGTAGATATTACCATCCTCATCTTTCTGATGAGGCAGTAGAAATTCAGAGAGGCTATATCCATTGTCCAGGGTCACCTGACTGGTCAGCGGCAGAGCCAAGATTCATACCCCACATCTTTCCACGTCCTTGTCCTCCAGTGCTGACCCCAGGTGCTGCTCTCCTCACCCTAGGTGGTGACTCTCTGTTATACCTCTGCCTCCCACATTAGCATGGGAGCTGTGGGATAGCAAGGCCCCAATGGCCCCAATGAAGGAATGAAGGAATGCTTGCGGAATATTACCTTGGCTGTTAGAGGGCACAGCAGGGTAGTTACACACATGGGCTCAGGAGCCCAAGTGCTGGGGTTCAAATCTCAGCTCTTACTTGCTCTGTGACCTTAGGACACTAGTATTTCTGTCTCAGTTTCCTCATCTATAAAATGGGCTGGATAATAATATGCTGGTATTGAGGAGATTGACTTAGGAAAAGTTCCTGTCCTACAGTAAGTAGTGCATGTGTTAGATACGACTCTTAGTATCTCCCACTAGACTAGAATGGGCCCACTCTCTGTATCCCCAGCACTCAGCACACAGCTTGCCTATAGTAGGTCCTTCCCTTCCTCATCTATAAAATATGACTAAAAATACCCACCTGCCAAGATTAAGGGGATGTATGTAAAGTGCCTGGCACAGAGCAGACATTGGCATCAGTAGTAGCACCAGCTGGGGGTGGGCTGTTGGTAGGATAATGGGGTGGGGGTAGAGCCAGGTTGGGCTCTCCTGAATGCCCCATTTTGGGATCCAGAGGCAGAGTCTTCACCCAATGTCCTCCTCTTGCCCATGTACCATTCAGGCCCTAGTACAGAGGACACACAAGGCCTCACTCAGACGGTGGCCTCTCCACTATGCGGAGAAACCCCCACGCCACTGGGTACCCTGGGGCTGAAGTGCCTCATCTTCACCTCTTCTAGATCTTCCCCCAAGGGACTGGCAGCTTAGTGCTTTGAGAATGGAGCCAGATGGACAGGGAGGCACCCAGGAGATCATCCCAAGCCAAACTTATTTAGGAGCAGAGTCTTGTCTTCAGATAAATTCTTAGGTGAAACCCTGATATGTAAAGCAGACAGAGGGGCCATTTTGTTGCCATAAATTAATGTATAAGTTCACGTGGATTACTGTTATTTCTTATAAAGTATGCTCTACTCACCAGCTGCAAAAGAGCCTGGCAGACGGTAGGCACTCGTGAAAGAACTGTTGAATGAATGGTCAATCGGTGGAGGAAAAAATGAGCCTATTTTGGTTAATACAAATCTGTGAAATAAGGGGGTAGGTATGTATGATGATTGGAGGATACTTGTGGTCCAAAATTCTAATCCAACATTTGTGGAATCCCTATAGCACTTCTGAATGGCCCAGGACTCCAGAAAACACAGTTTGAAAATGACAAGTTCTCCTTTTGGTGGATGAGGACACTAAGGCCAAAGGGTCAGAGGCAGAGCCGGGCTAGAAGCCAAGCCTCCCAGTTCCCTCTCCGAGGCCCTCCGAGGCCCCTCCGTACGTTGCATTCTAGGGCCCTGGGATGGGGTTCTTCCTGTCCCTTTCACCCTGGCTGGGGCAGCCTGTGTGCCAGGGGTGGCCATCTCGCTCAGGCATTTCCCACCAGCCTCTGCCCCAAACCTAAGCCAGGCAGGAGCCAGTTTCCTCCCACTGACTCCAGGATAGGCTCTGTTCCTATTGTCTGTCATCTGGGCAAGGAAGGCCCATGGCCCAAGACCCCTCTTGGAATCATGGGGCCCCAAGTGGCAGATATCCCCAGTGAGTGCCAGATTAGTAGAACCTACTTGGTGGGCGAGGAGCAGGGTGGATGAGCACAGCCACTGAGGGTCTGCCCAGGGGTAACACCCAGGAATGCCCCAGAACATGGGCCCCACAGCAGTTGGGGGCATTTATGGGCCTTCCTGTAAACTTCTGAGAGGGTAACTTTATCCTGCTTCTTTCAGCCAAGTATCCTCCTCCAGCAGCTGGTCACAAAGCTGGTTAATCTCCCAGAGTGCTCAGCTTAAAACCCGTGACTCACGGCACAGCCAGTGTGGGGGAGGGGGTGACCGCCTCCAATACGTGGCGCCCAGAGTCAGCTGTTCTGGGGCCTTCTCTGGTTTCTCCAACTGAGTCCTGAGGTTTGGGGCCTTGTCTTCTTTCCTGGAGTCCTGCTTCTCACTGACCCCCACGTACAAGCCGTGAGAGGTCAGGGCTCTGGGAAGAGGGCCAGTTCCAGGCCTTGGCTTTGGCCAAGCCCTCAGGCTATCCCGGAAATGCCCAGCAGGCATTGGCCTTCCAGGGAAGGGGAAGGTTTCAAGTGTAACTCTGGGAGGGGTTGGTCCCGAAATTGGGGACCGTGCCTCACCTGCCCAGACCTGGAAAAATTCCCTCCAGCCATGACCCTCTCATCGCGGATCTTCAGTCCCTGTCAGCATGTGACATGAAACCTGGGTAGGGTGGCTGAAGTGAGCTAGCAAAAAGTAACACAAATGACAAGGGACCTCTGACTTGAGATCAGCAGAATAAGCACAAGTCGAGTCAGGAAGAAAAGGTGGAGTAGTGTTTCGGCCTTGGAGAGACGTGGGTTCAAATCCCAACTCTGCCACCTACTAGCTGAATAGCTTACCTGAGCCTCTGTTTCCTCCTCTGTAAAACTGGGATAGTAATAGTACTTACCTTGGCGAGCTAATATGAGAATCAAAATCTATTTTCCTGCTTAGTGGGTGGGAACTATTAATATTATTGTTGTTATTGTCATCATCGTATTGCTCAAAAAGCAGGAGAATCCATTTTCATTTGTCAGGGGACTTATGTTTGTATAGTGGGAGGGAAGCTAATGGTCTGAAAGGATTTCAGTGACTCCTCTCACTTGGCAGGAAATCTATTCTGATGAATATGACTCTGTAAATGATAAGGGAGTATCTGCCAGCCAGTGGCATCATGCTTGTTATGGTTGAAGACCTACCCCAAGAAACAGCTATAGCAGATACATGACGGAGGCTCCACTGGTACCTCTACTGAGCAAAGCACAAATCATGTGGTAACCCTTGCTCCTATGGTGCCAGTAATTCTCAATACCTTCTACTCCATCTGAAAAGTCCCATATATATCCAAAGATTCCTGTAGGTAAGGAGGAATGAACCCCTTTATAAGTTCCTGTTATGGGCCAGGCACTATATTAAACACATATATTTGACTGTATCTAACCCTTGCAGCACCCCTCAGGATGGATGTACTATTATCTCCATATGGTGGACCAATTACATTAATGAACTTAGTTCTTCACTCTTCCTTGTATTCATACCCTTTGCCTTATGATTTTGCAGCTCTTCATATCAGGAGGCATATTGTGTATTTCTCCACGTCTCAATTCTGAGTTCAGCCATGTATCTTGTTTTGACCCATGAGATATTAACATACATGAATCAGGCAGAGGTTTGGGAAATGTGTTTCTGCTTGCACTGTTGCATCACTACCATTACCATGAAAACATGCCTAGGCAAGCCTGCTGGAGGTGAGGCCTGTGGAGCACAGCTGAGTCGCCCAGTTTCTCAGCCAAGACCAGCCTGAGCCAGTCAAGTACAGCATGTGAGTGAGCCCAGCAGAGCCTAGGAAAACAGCCCAATCTAAATAGCCAACCTGCAGACTCAGAAACTAAAAGTTTATTATTTGAAGCCATTGGATTTTGGAGAGTGGTTTATTACACATAATTATCATGGTAATAGATAACAGATACATGCCATTAAACAAATAGACTTTATTTTTCAGTGCAGTTTCAGGTTCAAGTAAAATTGATCAGAAAGCACAGACAGTTCCCATATACCCCTGCACCTACACGTGCACAGCCTCCCCCAGTGTCAACATCTTGCACCAGAGTGGGACATTTGTTATAATCCACAAACCAACATTGATGAAACTACATATCATCATCACCCAGAGTGCACAATTTACATTAGGGTTTACTCTTTGTGTTGTACATTCTATGGGCTTTGACAAAGGGATAATGACATGTATCCACCATTACAGTATCATACAAAATATTTTTGCTGCCCTAAAAATTATCTGCGCTCTGCTTATTCAACCCTCCATCCCCTCAACCCCTAGTAACCACTGATCTTTTTATTGTCTCCATAGTTTGGCCTTTTCCAGAATGTCCTATAGTTAGACTCATGCAGCATGTGGCCTTCATCTTCATTTAGGACAAAAGAGAGGGAGATGGAAGGAGGGGCAGCAGGGCAAACCCTTTCACCTCTTCCTCTCTTACTTGGGCATGGACTATAAAATTGCAGCTATAAGTATTGTAGAAGCTTGTGTGTATGAGACCTGGGCTTAAATATTGGGAATTCACAGAGGCTGATGGGTGTTAGATTTCTCCAACATTCAGTAGGTAGGTCTGATCATTGAGTTTTGGACAGGTAAGACCTAACAGTAGCTGCTAGGTTTGTTTGGTTATTTATTTATTTATTGAGAGGAGAGAGAGAGAGAGGCAGAGAGAGAGAGAGAGTCTTACTTTGTCACCCAGGCTGGAGTGCAGTGGCACTATCACAGCTCACTGCAGCCTCAACCCAGGCTCAAGTCATCCTCCCACTTCAGCCTTCCAAGTAGATGAGACTACAGATGCTTACTGCCATGCCCAGCTAATATTTTTATTTTTAGTAAAGATGGGATCTCACTATGTTTCCAGGCTGTACTCAAACTCAAGCCCAGACTCAAGACCAGGCTGCTCTCAAACTCAAGCTGGATCACCTCAAGCAATCCTCCCACCTTGGCCTCCTGAAATGCTGGGATTCCAGGTGTGAGTCACCATGCCCAGCCAGTAGCTGCTGACTGAGTACTTGCTATGTTCCTAGCTCTGTGCTTTAGATACACTTTTCCTGCATTCTCCTACTTCGTATCCACAACAGCACTTTTTATTTTATTTTATTTTATTTTATTCTATTTTATTTTATTTTGACACAGGGGCTTGCTCTGTCACCCAGGCTGGAGGGCAGAGGCATGATCACAGCTTACTGCAGCCTCAAGTAAGTGGGAGCCTCAAGATCCTCCCACTTCTCAGCCACCCAAGTGGGACTACAGACACATGCCCCCATGGCCAGCTAATGTTTTTGTATTTTTTGTAGAGGTGGGGTTTCACCATGTTGTGCAGGCTGGTCTCGAACTCCTGGGCTCAAGAGATCCACTCACCTCGGCCTACCAAAGTACTGGGATTACAAGCATAAGCCACCACACCTGGTCACACAACAGCACTTTTTAAAATGCAAGTTAATATTTCCACCTTTCATATATGGAAATGGAGGCTCAGAGAGACTGAGGGACTTATCGAAGTCACACAGTCAGTGGCAGAGTCATGAGTACACCCTAGGCAGTGTGACACCACAGCCCACTTGACTCCCACCACTTCCCTGCAAGGGGCACTCACTTTTCATCTTCCCTAGAGGTTACCCCAGAACCTCTACTTCCTCCTCAGGAACATGCCATATGTCTCCCCGGGAGACAGCCACCCAGCCTCTTGGTCTTATCTGCAAAATGAGAAGAGCATTTCTTATTTACCTAGCAGTAGTCAGCTTAGTAAAACAAATACTTCTTGCCTCCTTTTTTGTCTTCACATAATTTTCTGGGCATATCCCAGCCACCTCACTTACCACGTACAATATACACCTTACTGCCTAGGGCGCATGTCGTTGCCAGACCCATCATAGGTAGACATATCAGTAGGATACAGATTAGATGACTGTGATTACAAAAAGACCAAAAAATTTCAGTTTATTCTTTGCTTACATAAAATTCCAGGTAGGTGGTTAAAGACTTATGTGGCAGCTTGACAATACCAGATACCCAGATTCTCTTTTTTCTCATTGCTCTGTGGATCTTCAATCTGCAACTTCCATCACATGATCTAAAGTGGTATATTAGTTTCCCATTGCTGCTCAAACAAATTGCTACAAACTTAGTGGCTTAAAGCAATTCAGATTTATTATCTTACAATTCTGGAGGTCAGAAGTCTGAATTGATTCTCAGGGAGCTAAGATCAAGGTTGGCAGAGCAGTACTCCTTCTGAAGGTTCTAGAAGAGAATTCATTCCTTGCCTTTTCTGGCTTCTAGAAGCTACCTGCATTCCTTGGCTCATGGCTACATCACTCCAACATCTGCTTCCATAGTTACATTTTCCTCTGACTCTAACTTACCTGCCTCCTTCTTTCCCTTATAAGGACTCCTGTGAATACACTGGGCCCACCTCAGGAATCCAGTATAATCTTCCCATCTCAAGACCCTGAATTTATTCACATCTGCAAAGTCCTTTTTGCCATGTAACGTAATGTTTTCACAGGTTCTAGGGATTAGGATGTGCACATTTTGAGGAAGAGCCATTCCTCTGTCTACCAGATGGCCACTCCAGCTCCTGCTAATCACCCACATACCAACCAATGGGGAGAGGGAAAGAAGGCCAGCTCCTTCCCCTCAAAAGTCATAACTAAGAAGTTGAACACAAATTACTCCCACTCATACCCCATTGGCTACAACTTAGTCACATGGTCACAGCTAGCTGCAAGGGCATCTGGGAAATGTAGTCTTCTGCTAGATGGCCATGTGTTATGGACTAAACTGTATCCTCCCCTGAAAACTCATGGGTTGAAGCCATAATCCCCAATGTGACTGTCTCTGGAGATAGGGTCTTTAAGGAGGTCATTAAAGGTAATTAAAATAGTGAAAGTGGGGCCCTAATCCAATATGACAGGTGTCCTAATAAGAACAGAGACACCAAGGATGTGCATGCACAGAGAAAAGGTCATGTGAGTGCACAGTGAGAAGATGGCTGTCTGCAAGCCATGGAGAGAGGCCTCAGGAGAAATAACATTGCTAGCACCTTGACCTTGGTCTTCCAGACTCCAGAACAGTGATAAAATAAATTTCTAGATTGAAGCCACCCAGTCTGTAGTATTTTGTTATGGGCTGCCCAAGTTGACTAATATACCATGTTTCTAATTAAAAATTATATCATTATGTTAAAAAAGTGAGGTATGGATATTGGGGGACAACTGTCTGTCTCTGCTGTGTCTCTAACCAAACAAATGAATGAGTGATGCATGCTCCATGTGGAGAAATCACAGCATAGGATGGAGGACTGACCAGAAAATAGTGTTAATCTAATATGGAAAATGTCATGTTAGAAGCAATAATAACAACATTATGGAGTCACTTACTGTGTTTGCTGTTTTACATTCTTTACTTATGTTTATGTATTTCATTCATATAATACATCCTTACAGATGAGGAAACTGAGACACGAGGACAGAGAGAGGGCACTGAATCAGACTGGAAGCCAGAGATCTGGGGCCAGGCTATTAGAAAATCTTCCTTATTGAGACATTCTGAACTGAATCTTCAAGGACAAGTGACAGGGTGCGCCATGAAAGGAGAGGGGAAATTCCTGGAAGAAGGAAATGGCAAGAGCAGAATTTTGGCCACATAAGTCATCCTGTTGGAGGAACCCATATTATTTCCCAGGGAACACTGAGCCATGTGGCCAGAAGATAAGTAGAGATGCCTTCTGAAAGGCCTTGAATGCTATGCCAGGACACTAGGACTTTATTCTGGAGTCAGTGGGGAGCTGTGAGAGGGTTATGCAAGGGGGACACTGCTAGATTTCTATTGTAGAGTCATCAGTCCATGGGTAGTGTTGGGACCAACTTAAAGGAGACTGAGAGACAAGACAGAGACACCAGCTATGAGGTTGCCACAATAGTGGAGATGAAGGCTATTAGGGGCTACCCTACAACAAGGTAATTGAAGCAGAGAGATGAAGATGACTTCAAGAGACATTTAAGAGATGAAATCAGTAAGACTTAGTGGCCGATTATATGAAGGTACAAGGGAGAGGAGGTGGGAGATGATGCCTAGGTTCTTACATTGGGTGACAGAGGAGGTAGTGGTGCTATTGAATGAGAGAGAAAAATTTCCTGAGGACAGGCTGGATTCCAGAGGAAGGCAGTGAGCACATTTGGGGACATGATGAATTAGAGGAGCTTGTGAGATATTCAGGTAGAGATGTAAAATAGACAGTTGGATACATGAATCTGAGGCTTGCAGGTGAGTGGTTGCTGGGGAAATGGATGTGAATAAATTTGTCTGTGTTCAGGTGGTGGATATGTCCGGGAAATGAATAATGAGTCCACAGACAGTGAAGGAAGTATGGCCAAAGGTCAGAACCTGGAGGGAGCATGGTCACTTCAGTGGCAGATGGTACATGGGAAGACTGGGAAGTAGGCTTCAAAAGAATGGTCAAAGCAGAACCAGTCAAAGCAGAACCAGACTGGATGTTGTCTTGAAAACCCAGGGAATGGAACATTTTGAGCAACAGGACATAGTCATCGGTGACTTTAAAGGGCATCCTATAAGGCAAGGAGGGAGAAATGTTCCCTCAGCAATAATAAGGTTGTTGGTGGTTGTTTTGATGAATAGATGTCTCATCCACTTCCCTGTCTTTAGGAAGTGAATGTGAAAGCAGGAGAAGAGGAGGAGGAGCCAGCGAGTGAAGACGCTCTAGAAACTTGGTTGAAGATACCTAGGCATTATGCACCCCTGAGGGAAGAACACAACATCTCCTACAGAGCAGTCTTACCCAAACAAATCAAATCTGCATCTGACCAAGCCTCTATCCAACCAACAATTTACAGAAAATACAGAGAACAGGTGAACCTGTTAAAACACACCATAGGGATGCAATCTGAAAATCCCAGACTATAACAAACTGCAGAACAAACAACCCAGTTTCCCAGGTTTTAAAAATAAATTGCAAGGGGAAAAAAGATATGGAGGGAAACTTATATGTAAAAAGACAGATCAACCAATCACAATTGCAGTGCAGACCCAATTTGGATACTGATTCAAACAAACAAATAAAATTTATGAGACAAATGGAAATCTGGCTGGATATTTGCTGGCATAAGGAATTACTATTAATTTTTCTAGTATGCTAATGATATTGTGCTTACGTTTTAAAAAGAAGTCCTTATGTTTTAGACATACATAATCAAATATATACAAATGAAATTATGGGATGTCTGAAATTTGCTTCAAAATCATACTAGGGGAAGAAGTAGGCAGGGCATTGACAGGTCGGGTTTGGACATGGACTAATGGTTATGGGAAATGGTAATGGGGTTCATAGTATTATTGTGTCTATTTCTGTCTATGTTCAAAATTATTCATAAGAAAGAGTGGAAAAGCTTTGGCTTGGAATGGAAGAAGAAGCAAGGAAAGGCCTGAAAGGATGGGGAGCAGCAAGGCCCCAAGACCAGATGTTTCTTTCTCCCCATGTTCTCCCCACCTCCCTGACTTTCCCAAGTTCCTGGGACAAGCCCACTCTGAGCTCCCATCCCATGATAGCTAAGGAGGAACAGAGATCCAAGACCCCTGAGTCAAATGGGCCAGAGGTCAGAGGTCAGGGCAGAAACAGCCACCACTTGATCACAGAGAAACCAAATCAGTGCCAGCCCCTGGGGTCCTGTGCCTGCCTTTGTCCACCATTGGTGGGGATGTCCCTGCTTCAAAGGCATGAGGTGGTGGAAGTTCATCCTTGTTCCTTCAGAGATTCCTGGGCATAAAGGGGCCTGAAGAAGCCCATTCCCTGTTTCCAAGATCTGGGATTCAGAGTTAACCAGATATGTAGAAGCAAGAGATAAGTGTTTCTGTCCCAGAACCTCCATATCTAAGCATATGTGAACCCTAGGCAAGTGGCTTACCCTCTCTGGGCCTCAGATTCCAACACCATGCAACGAGGATAAATGCCACTGGTGTTGGGGCAGGGCGGGGACACTAGCTGCTGAAATGTGAACTCTGCTGGACCTCAGCCTTCTCTGGGCATGCCTTAGCAAAGAACTGCATCCTCGGGCCTCCCCCAACCCCTGGCCCTGGCCCTGCCTGCACCAGCCTCTCTGCATCTGTCATCAACCTGCTCTGCTCCCCTTTGGCCAGGCTTTGTTTGGAGGTGGCTGGCAGGCTGCCCGTGTGCATGGTGGAGGCAGTGACGCCTGCTGCTGCAGGCAACACTTCACAGGCTGCATCATCACCCACACTTCCAGCTGCCCCCAACCCCACCATGACCCCCAGTTCCAAGAGGTCCAGAGTTCAGAATAACCAGGACAGGCTCCCAACGTCCTCATCCCCACCCCACCCACTGCTTGCCCATAACTTCCATCCCCATAGCTTCCATCCAAAGAGAGATCAAGCAAAGCAAGAATAATCCCCAAGCTCCTACTGTGTGCCCTGAGACAGGCATGATGCAAGCACTGTGTATGCCTTGGCAACTGAATGCTTACATCCTCCTATGTAGGTGCTAGAACCAGTCACATTTGACAGCTGGGGAAAAATGAGACATGGAGAGGGGAAGTGACTTACCCAAGGTAAGTAAGGAGTAGACACAGCATTTGAATCCAGATGTATTAGACTCCTAAGTCCAGTGGAGATACCTGAGGAATATAGCTGCAGCACTGGTGGTCCAGTCTCCATGTTGGGCAAGCTCAGCACCATATTCTCCTAGGCCAAATTCAGATGGACCCAGGCAAGTTGTGCTCCATCTTTGGGAGAAGAAAAGACTATGATATTCATGGTCCCCCCAGTGCTCCTTTGTGGGGACCCCCAAGTTAACTGCTTTCCAGTCTGGGGAACAGGCTTCTGATCTCATGCTGGGCCCTCGCCTCACACAGCTTCTGCTTCACCCCAGGGCTGACCTGTGTGGTGTACCCAGCCCTATGTGGGCCACGTGGATGGAGTCAGAGGATGGGCAGCTGCCCTCCTGCCCAGAGAAGGGAGGCCCAAGAGGGAAGCTGAGAAGACAGGGAGAAGCAGGGACTCTGCAAGACCTCCTCGTTCCTGAGTGTATATGGAGTCAGGCATCCAATGCCTCCATCCTACATGTGAGGAAAGTGGGACCCAGGAGGGGACAGAGCTGAGAGAGGGTCACGCAGCAGGGTGCAGCACAGTGAGGTGAAAACCCTGATCTTCTTGCTCTGGTCCGGGCTCTCTCCACTGCATGTAGTCTCTAGCCTCTCACTGCAGTCCTCTACCTCTGCCATGACACACCTCGGGGGGTCTGAAGCAACAGGTCTTAAATGATCCAAGGAACCCTGGATCCAGTGTCAGCCACCTGAGGAACATCCCAACACATGTTGTCATACCTCCAGGCCTTCACCCATGCTGTTCTCTAAGCCCGGAAAGCCTTTCCCTACAGCAGCCCCCCACCCCCACCCCTCTTGGGCACTCCTACTCATCCTTCAGTACCCAAGAAGAAGGATAGCAATATTTCCTCCTTGGGGAGCTCTTCTCGGGTGTCCACAAGAGAGTGCATTGTTCCCTCCGGGTGCTCCCGCAGGGTGTTTTGATTATTCATTTATGGATTGCTCTTTCCCCACTAGACAGAGCTCTCTGAGGCTGGGGACACTGTCTGAATCATCCTTAGATCTTGCTGCACCTAGCCTGGGGCCTGGAAACAGAGTGGGTGTCTGGGGAATGCTTGAAGGGTTGGGGGAGGTTAGGCCTGTTGAGGCACATGGGCCATAAATCACCTTCCCAAGCCAGGGGGAAAGCAGCAATCCAGGAGAGCTTCACGGAGGTGGCAGGATGGGATGTAGGACGGAGGCAGACCACAGACTCGCAGGCGGCCAGGGCATCAGTCATGAGACCCTCTGCCCTCTGTTCTTCTGCCAGAAAACCCCTGTCCTGGGTGCTATTGGCCAGGGATGAGCAGGTTTTGGAGCCAGGGGAATCAGGCTTCTCCAAAGCCTCTGGTCTCCACTCAGAGGCATGTGGCTGGGGCAGCTGCTGGGGGCTGCAGCTGGTGTCTGTCCCAGAGCCCAACGGCTGTGTGTGCCTTAATCCCAGTCCCTGGGTGCCCCCCAGGCTGGCAGGTGGGCTGATGAGGCAGAAAGGAGGCAACAGGAGAGGGGTGGAGAGCTGAGCCCCCTCTCCAGGTCCCCACAGCTGCCCTCTGGATCTTGCTACATGTGCCACCCCATCACCAGGTCCTCATCACCAGCTCTCCCCTCAGCCCTGAGCTGCTCCTCCCTCAGCCCTTAGAGGGAGGTCTGACCTCCTTGAGGTAGGAAGATTCAGCTTGAAAAGTTCAAACTGGAAAATACAAAGAAGAGATGAATGTCATGGCATATATGCCCCTTTGTGTCTTCTTTCTGGATGGGCCAGGGGATGTTTAGGCACATAGGTGGAGACAAACATTCACACTGGGACCGAGGTGTGGATGTACCTGACTTAGGTATATGCGCAGGAATATGGGCAGGTGGGACACATATGTGGCGTGCACATGGCATGTGAAGTGTGTGTGTTCTGTAGATGAGGAGTGCACAGCATGGAAGGTACACACATGAGTGAGGTGTGCAAGGAGTATGAAGCACGCACAGTATATGAGGCGTAACATGTGTAATATGCACATGGTGTGAGAGAGGAAATGTCCCATATGTGGGACATACTGATGTTGGAGGTTTATATGGCATATGAGTTTACATAGAGTGTCAAGTGTATCTGGAGTATTATGTGTACACGGCATGTAATGTATAAACCATGTGAGACTTGTACATAGTATGTGGGGTAACACGGAGTGTGAGATGTGTGTGTGTGTGTGTGAGGTGTACATGGAGTGGGATATGTACACAATGTAAGAGATGTACCCAGTGTGTAACATATTCATGGAGTGTGAGGTAGATATGGCACATGACAGACATACACAGTGCTTGAGATATATGTGGTATGTGAGGTGTACAGAGAGAATGAACTGTACATTATGTGAGAGGTGTACAGTATGTGAAATGTGTACGGTATGTGAGAGGTGTACGGTATGTGAGAGGTGTACAGTAAATGGGAAGTGTACAGTATGTGAGATGTGTACAGTATGTGAGAAGTGTATGGTATGTGAGAGGTGTACAGTATGTGAGGTGTACAGTATGTGAGAGGTGTATGGTGTGTGAGAGGTGTACAGTATGTGAGAGGTGTATGGTATGTGAAGTGTACAGTATGTGAGAGGTATGGTATGTGAGAGATGTACGGTATGTGAGAGGTGTATGGTATGTGAGGTGTACAGTATGTGAGGTGTACAGTATGTGAGAGGTGTACGGTATGTGAGAGGTGTATGGTATGTGAGAGGTATACAGTATATGGGAGGTGTACAGTATATGAGAGGTGTATGGTATGGGAGGTGTACAGTATATGAGAGGTGTATGGTATGTGAGGTGTACAGTATGTGAGAGGTGTACGGTATGTGAGAGGTATACGGTATGTGAGGTGTACAGTATGTGAGAGGTGTACGGTATGTGAGAGGTGTATGGTATGTGAGAAGTGTACGGTATGTGAGAGGTGTACAGTATGTGAGGTGTACAGTATGTGAGGTGTACGGTATGTGAGAGGTGTACAGTATGTGAGGTGTACAGTATGTGAGGTGTACGGTATGTGAGAGGTGTACAGTATGTGAGGTGTACAGTATGTGAGGTGTACGGTATGTGAGAGGTGTACAGTATGTGAAAGATGCATGTTATGAGAGAGGTAGGTGGAGCATAAGGTATACATTATGTGAGAGGCATACAGGGAGTGTGAGCTGTACATTCTGTGAGATGCATACAGGAATTGTGAGGTGTACATTATGTGAGAGGTATACATTATGTGAAAGATGTACATTATGAGAGAGGCATGCAGGGAGCATGTGGTGTACATTCTGTGAGAGGCATGCAGGGAGCACATGGTGTGCATTCTGTGAGAGGCATGCAGTGAGTGTGTGGCGTGTATTCTGTACGAGGCGTCGAGGGAGTGTGTTACATGCATTCTGTGAGAGGCGTGTAGGGGGTGTGTGGTGTGCATTCTGTGAGAGGAGTGCAGGGAGCGTGAGGTGTACATTATCAGAGAGGTGTGCAGGGAGCGTGCACTGTACATTCTATGAGAGTTGTGCACAGTGTAAGGTGAGCACGGTGTGTGACTTGTCTGCAGTTTATCAGGTGCACATAGCTATGACACCACAAAGGCATATGGAAGAATGCAGGTGAGGACAGATTGTCCTTCCAAGAAAATGTACCTGTCAGCTCTGTCCTGGGTTCACATTCTGGATCCATGGCACAACCTCCTGTGTGGTGTCATAGGCAGAGGAGACAGAGGAACATCCTCTGGCTTTTCAGGAGTCCTTTTGTGCATAAAGGAGAAGGCAGCTTTGAGAGGCTGCCTTCCTCAAAGAGCTCAAGGACAATGTGCTCTTTGAGGAATATCATAGGTTGGTAATATTGTTTTAGTGACAGTTTGCTCTAGCATGTCATTTAATTTTAATTTGCCTTTTTTTTTTTTTTTTTTTTTTTTTTTTGGTGCTTTCAAATGTGAAGGTAGTGAACTCTCCTTTCATATGACCTCCTCACCCCAGGAGCCTAATGTCTTTAGGCTGGAAGAATAATTAGCACCTTCATGAGCCCTGCCTGCTTGAACATTTCTAGTCATTAAGTTATTGTCACCTTATTTGTGTTGTTTAGTAAACAGCGAGTGTGTATTTCCAACCCCAGGAATCCAGCCCCACAAAGACCACAGGGCTCACCTCTGAGGCACAGAAAGGCTTTAATTACATGAAGAATAAGCTTGAAGGAGAGAGACTGGATGAATGAATGAACGCCTCAGGTCTTTCCAAAAGCCCAGGCATCAGTGGGTTCTTAAGCCTGGCCTCAGCTTCCCCTACCTGCTGGGCGGTCTCAACTCCTGCTATTTTCACTCACCTGGCTTCCCAGTACCCAGGAAAGAACCCGGAGTGAGAGACATTGTGAGGGCTGCATGGAATGTGAGGTGTGCATGGCACGTGGGGCCTGGTGGGGGAAAGAGCTGGGCAGGCTGCAGGGAGGGTCCCCCTACAACTCCACGCTCACATGGGTCACATCCAGTGCCCTTCAGCCTCTTCCCTGGGTAGTAGCCCACCCTCACCTCACATCCTGAATTGGGCTAAAGCTTAGTTCTAGATGAATTTATAATTAAATTTAAAAATCACATCTAGAGAATTCCCTCTTAAATTTAAGGACTACATCAGTTTTGGAGGGAGTTTTAATAAACCTCTTAAAGAGGGGAATAAACAGCTCTAGCCTATTATACCTAGTTCTTCAAGAATCTCTTGGTTTGTAAGATATTCTTTCATTAGAAGTAACAAATTGGCCAGGTGCGGGTGGCTCATGCCTATAATCCCAGCACTTTGGGAGGCCGAGGCAGGTGGATCACCTGAGGTCAAGAGTTCGAGACCTGCCTGGCCAACATGGTGAAACTCCGTCTCTAATAAAAATACAAAAAAATTAGCCAGGCATGGTGGCAGGTGCCTGTCATCCCAGCTACTCAGGAGGCTGAAGCACAAGAATCTCTTGAACCCCAGCAGTGGAGGTTGCAGCGAGCCAAGATCGTGCCATGGCACTCCAGCCTGGGTGACAGAGTGAGATTCTGTCTCAATTAAAAAAAAAAAGAAGAAGAAGAAGAAGGAGAAGTAACAAATTGCCCATCAAACCCCATCCCCAAACTCTATCTCATGCCACCCCCATGCCCCACCCCCAGCCCCCACAGCACCAGGCATCCATCCTGGGAGGGCAGGAGCCATGCCTGTCTGTACCCACAGAATCCTCTGCTCCTAGCAGAGGTGATTGTCCCATAGAAGGTGTTCAATAACTATTTTGTTCTGTCTGCAGGGAGCATTCTTCCCCGATGGCCACATGGCTAACTCCCAAGCCTCTTTTAACTCTTTGCTCAAATGTTACCTTGTCAGCCTGACCACTCTATTTAACATTACAGTTGGCCTCACCCTGGCACCTGAATCCTGCTCATCTTGTTCTGCTTGTAATATTTTTCCATGTGTATCGCCTTCTAACATTTATATATTTTAGTTATGATTATGTGTATTGCTTATTGTCTGCCTTGCCCTGCCAGCATGTCGGTTCCACAGGGACAAGGAACATGGTCTGTTTCATTCTCCACCACATTCCCAGCACCCGAATAAATGTTTGTTGTATAAGTGAATGAATCATAGACTGGACAACTGAGAGTGGGACTATCCTCACCCCCCCCAGTTGTGCCCTGCCCACACACCCTGCACACTGGGAGGGAAGGGCACATGCTGTTGGTTGTCTTCCTGTTCCCTCCCTCCACAGTGCGGACTCCTGTTCTTCAACTCCCAGCTCAGCTGCCAGACTCCCAAGCCCTGCTTGTCTGTGGGAGGCCGGAGAGTACCCTCAAAGCGGGAAATGTGGCCATCTGTGGGGAATCTCTGGGACCCTGTCCCTAATCTGGGACCATGTCTATATCCTGGCAATATCACAGTCCCTCCTGACCAACCCAGACTGGGCCCAGAGAAGGATCTATACCCACGTGGTGGACAGGTTTAGGTTTTCCCAGGGAGCAAGGTTGGCAGGGGACAGAGGGGAGTGGGGGCACTCAGGGTGGACCCAGGAACAGGACGGGAAAGGCTGGGGACAGAGAGGGGACCTGGAGCTGGCCCTGCCCCACCAGGCCCACTCATGCTTTTACCTTCTAGCCCTTTGGCGCCCCCAGCTCCCGGTCAGATACGCAGCCTGTGTCAGCCCAAGTGCAGAGCCACAGGCCCAGCCTGGGCAGGGGCAGGGTGCGTGAAGACTGGGGCAGGTGCAGGCTGGATTGGGTTTCCAGAGGCTATATATATAAAGGCTGCCGGGAGCCCCAGGGCCGCTCCCTGAGGGCACAACACTGTGGGGGCCCAGCCAGGCCCGCATTCCTTTCCAGAAGCCAGCTCTCCATTTATAGCTCCTGGACAAGCCAGCCAAGGGAGCTGGGGGCGGGGGGACTGGAAAGGGCAGAGGGAGAAGGGGCAGCCCAGGCAGCACTCCCTCCCCACTCCCCACCAAAGAAGCCCCTCATCATGAAGACAGCAGAAGCCAAGCCCAGGGTGAGGTGTGCACTTGCCCCCAGGCACAGAGCCTATCATTCTGGTCAGGCCTGCGTTGAGGGGTGAGGGGGCTGCCAGGGGACCCCCTCAAAATCCCTCAGCTCATTGCTAGTGGCCCCTCACAGAACAAGTCCAGCACCTGTGGACAAAGGGCACCGTTGACTAGACTCTGCAGTATAAGAGTTTGAATTTTTTCAGCTTCCAAACTTGGTATCCTTTTTCCCTCTGCCCCCAACCCAGCACTGGTACTAAAAGGACAACATGTTCGAGGTTGCACATACTTCTCCCTGCTCTGTGAGCAGCAGGGATGAGATGATGGTGTTGACAAACCTCTCTTCAAAGAGGAGACAGAACCAGAAAGGTGATTCCAGGCAGGTGTGGATGCCAGGCCTGGAGACGTCTGAAATGGTCACCGAGTTCAGTAAGTTCCAGTCTTCTTTTAAGCAACAGAAACCTGGTAGCAAACAAAAATCCCACTTGAAAGCCTAATATAAAAATGACATTTTACCACTAAAATGTCTGTGTGCTTTAAAACAGCACTTCCTAATTATGGAAGAAGATATAACTATAAATCAAGCTTAAAACTGTCAAAGCAGTTTAGATTTATAAGCCACAAGTGATAAAATATTAAATGTGTTTGGTAAGTTCAAACATATAACATTTACTTATTTATTGTAAAGACAACTTGATGACAGTCCTGAGGAAGTTTTTATAAACTTTTGTGTACACAAAGCACAAAAAGCAAAGTTGTAATCACTTGTCTCAGCATCCAATTTATTTTGTAGTTTCTTGCTTATTCAGATTTGGGAAAAATCTAGATTTGCATAGATAAGTGGTTTGAATAGCTCACCTGGGAATCTCAGAGTACTCTTGAATTAAGTAGACTCATTCATTCATTTGCCCAAGAAATATTTATTGAGTGCCTACTATGCACCAGGCTTTCTGCTGAGCCTTGAGCAAGTAGGAAGAAGTATTTGTTTCTAAATCATCAATACAACAATTACTTACATTCCTCATTGTGAATATAGTGAAAAAACAATAAGAAGACACATCATAGATGCCAAATCTCTCTATAGTATACCACTACAATATTGCAGCATGCCATGTATAATGCCCAATGTAAGAGAACATGCCTCAGGCATATGGGATCTGAGCCTTTCCTGGGAAGAGCAAGTGTAATAGAACATGGATGTCTAATCATGTATGTGACTGCCAAGTTTTGAAGAAATTCAACCATCTTCATTAATGTCACAGTTCAAGAAGTTCAAATATATGCATAGAGATCCAAAGGGCATGAGGCCACTCATTCATTCATTGGACACTTATCAGGTGCCTACTGTGTGACTGCCACTGTGATGGTTTCTGGAAATGTCATTGTGAACAAAATGTCCTTGCCTTCATGGGGCTAAGTCAGTCATGAACAAACTAATGAAGAAGATTATAAACAGTGGCAGTGCCTGGAAGGAAATGAACAGGGTGGCGTGACCCAGAGTATGGGAGGCAGTTATCTTAGAGGGAATGGTCAGTGATGTCCCAAGGAGGCAAGACGATCTATTATATAAAATGCAGTCAATCTTGGGGAAAACCCAGGGCATAATGCTATGAGTTTAGAGCAGCAAGGACAAGGCCCCAAGGCAGGATCCTGTTCAGAGTGTTAGAAGATGAGAAAGGAGGTCAGGCTAACTGGCGTAGAGCAATCAAAAAGGATAGTGGCTCCAGGTGTAGTAGGAGTCACAGGCTGAGGCTAGCTCATACAGGGCCTGATAAGCCAGGGGATGGAGATGAGATTTTACTCTAAATACAAGAAGCTGCTGGGGAATTTGAAGCAGAAGGATGGCATAATCCCATTTACACTGTAAAGGTCTACTCAGGCTGCTACATAACCAATGGATTATATTGAGACTAGAGGAAGTGAGGAGGGCAGCCAGGTTATTGTGGTCATCCAGAGCAGCAGTGTGACAGCTTAGTCCAGGATGGTGACACTGGAGATGGACAGACTTGAGACAGGTCTTAGAGGTAGAGTGTACAGCTCTTCCTCATACCCAGACCTCTCCTCGGGAACTCCAGCCTCAAAAATCCCCCTGCCTAATCCACACTTCCATCTGGATATCCAATATGCATTTCAAATTTTGCCCAAAGCTGGACACTTAATCTACCACCCACAAACCTAGTCTTCCCAACTCCATTCTTGCAGGAATCAGCCTTAGCTCCTTGCTTATCTCACTGCCCACATGCAATCATGAGTAAATATTGTTAGCTCCATCTTGAAAACATATATCTACAATTCAACCACCACTTTTCACCAGCTCCACTTACTGGGATTATAACAATAGCCTCCTAATTGGTCTCCCTCTTTCTGCCCTTTCCCTCCAGTAACCAGCATGCTCCTGTTAAAATGTAAATCAGATGGTGATATTCTTCTCTTCTGCTCAAGCCCTCCAGTGGCTTTCCAACTCAGAATATAATCCCTTTTCTCTCTCTCTCACCCCATTTCCCACTATCCCTTTTACTCACCCTGCTGCAGACATATGAGCCTCCTCGCCATACTTTGAATCTGCCAAACAGAGTCCTGCCTCAGGAACTTTGCACATGCTTATCCCTCTATCTGGCCCTACATATCTCCAGGTATCTGCTTCCAATTCTCTTCATTCAGGTCTCTGCTAAAATGTAGCAGAGAGGCCTTCTCTAATCACTCCATAATCTTCGTCACTGTGTCCCCTTGCCTTGCTTTTTCTTCATAAGCTTCTAACCTCCTGGCATCACATACTTCCTTGTTATTTGTTCATTGTCTGTCACCCTGCTTACATTGACAATGTAAGTGCCAGAGTCTTGGTTTTGTTCATTGCTCTAGCCCCACACTTGGACTGGTAACTGGCATATAATGGATACCTAACAATATGTGGATTTCTGGGTGACCCCCTGCAGCTTGGGTGGGGTGAGGCCAGGACTTTGCTGCCCTTGCCAGGATTTAGAGTTACCATCACTGCTGCTCCATGACGTAGACTTTACTGAATGAACAAATACAGGTGGTCCTATGGAGTAAAGCGAGGTGAGTACTTCATGAAGGGAGACCTTCAGCACCACTACCAGCAGCAGAGAAGTGAAGAAGGTAGGACCCCAAAAGACCCCTCTGGGTCTTTGTGGGAAGGGAAGACTTCTTAGGGCCCAGAACCGCCAGCTAGGATGCCTTCCAGAAGTTAGTGGGAAAGGCACAAAGATCACTCCTGCTTAAATTTCTGGTTTCCAGGAGGGGAGATCCAGGCAGGGATGTATGGCCAGCGGAGATTCCTAGCCAGAGTGCTGAGAGGACTGTGTGAACTACATATTCAGGAAGAGGTTGAGAGGCCCCCATGGGGGTGGCGGGTATGCTGAGGCTTGTGTGGGAGCCAGAGTTCCCACATTCCATGGGGTAGTTGCCTCCTCCTGTTTCCAGCCTTTCCAGTGAGGCTGCAGGAAAGAGACACAGCTGAGGCCTGGAGACTACGTGGGACTCCGTCAGGGCATGGTGCCACGGACGAGTTGTAAGCCTGCGGGACATAGCATCCAACTCTGAAAGCCCCCTTGCTCGAATAACCCTGCATCACTGCCTGAGGGCTTCCACATTCTTGGTCTCTTCAGACTCTCATCCCCACCACAATTACTCCAAGGAATTAGTCATTCCTAAATCTATAACTGGAAACTGAGGCTAAGGAAGGAGACAGGACTTCCACAAAATCACACAGTTGGGGCACTCTGGAGTCTAGATTCAACTGGTCTGCAAATTGCACCCTCAGAGACTTCAGGTGAGATGAGGTGAGATTCTCAGGCCAGGTCCTGAAGTTTGCGACCTTGGCCAAATGCACTTTCCTTGACTCAGCACCGCAGGTGAGGCAGAGCCAAGACCGGAGGAGAAGGGTTTTCTTCCCAGCTGAAGAGGCAGCTCAGCCTAGACCCCAGACATGGCACTGGACAACCCTGCTGTGGAAACGTGCAGATTTAGATGAACGGGATTCCTCACCTGGGCAGGATCCGAGTTTGGAGAGATTGGCACGAAGCTTTAGCAGCAATCTCCGATTCCCGTACAACCATGGCGGGGTTTCTAAGCGTCTAGGGAAGAAGGACTGGGCCCACGACCTCCTGAGCAACTCCCAGGTCGGGGACTGGCGGAATATCACAGCCTCTACGACCCGTTTGTCTCGGGCTCTCCCACTTCAACTATCGGGGTTTCTCTGCCTGTTGTGCACTCGTGCGTTTCTTTGCCCCTGACACTCTAAGCTTTCTGCTTTCTGCGTGTCTCTCAACCTCTTTCGGTCCCTCTTTCACGGTCTCACTCTCTCAGCTCTATGCCCCTAATGCCTTGCCTCTGTCCAAATAACTCACGAACTGATTTCTACAGCTGCTCTACCCATGGGTTCCCCACAAATCAGGGGCGGAGGAGTATATTAAAAGTCAGCTCAGAGGTGAGCGCGCACAGCCAGCGTTTCCCGCGGACACAGCAGTCGGGTGTTGGAGAGGTTTGGAAAGGGCGTGCCGGAGAGCCAAGTGCAGCCGCCTAAGGCTACTGGTCGCTCCCTCCCTCCCTGCCCGGTGGGGGACCGAGAGCGCGCGCCAGTGTGGAGGCGCGGGCTGGCTGGCCACTCTGCGGGCCCCTGCGGCCACCCAGGGGACACCCCAAGCCCCGCCCCGCTGTATTCCTATTGGTCTTGGGCTCCCCCGCCCCCAGCT
The DNA here is from genome assembly GCF_000951035.1 of Colobus angolensis palliatus. Classification (NCBI taxonomy): domain Eukaryota; kingdom Metazoa; phylum Chordata; class Mammalia; order Primates; family Cercopithecidae; genus Colobus; species Colobus angolensis. The sequence goes on from NW_012114755.1 coordinate 1,178,032, forward strand.
GCCAGCCTGGGCTCCGGGGCGTTTAGGTTACTACGGATAAATAGCCCAGGGCGCCTGGCGCGAAGCTAGGGGTGAGGAAGCCCTAGGGCGCTGCCGCTGTTTTCCTTAACCACAAATCAGGCGGGACAGGACAGGGAGGGGTGGGGGACAGTGGGTGGTCATTCAGACTTCCAGCACTTTACTATCAACAGCCGGGGCTCCCGAGCGGCGGAAAATTCCGGCCACTCTCTGCCGCTTGGGTTGGGCGAAGCCAGGACGGTGCCGCGCCACCGCCAGGATATGGAGCTACTGTCGCCACCGCTCCGCGACGTAGACCTGACGGGCCCCGACGGCTCTCTCTGCTCCTTTGCCACAACGGACGACTTCTATGACGACCCGTGTTTCGACTCCCCGGACCTGCGCTTCTTCGAAGACCTGGACCCGCGCCTGATGCACGTGGGCGCGCTCCTGAAACCCGAAGAGCACTCGCACTTCCCCGGGGCGGTGCACCCAGGCCCGGGCGCGCGTGAGGACGAACATGTGCGCGCGCCCAGCGGACACCACCAGGCGGGCCGCTGCCTACTGTGGGCCTGCAAGGCGTGCAAGCGCAAGACCACCAACGCCGACCGCCGCAAGGCCGCAACCATGCGCGAGCGGCGCCGCCTGAGCAAAGTAAATGAGGCCTTTGAGACGCTGAAGCGCTGCACGTCTAGCAACCCGAACCAGCGGTTGCCCAAGGTGGAGATCCTGCGCAACGCCATCCGCTATATCGAGGGCCTGCAGGCTTTGCTGCGCGACCAGGACGCCGCGCCCCCTGGCGCCGCCGCCGCCTTCTATGCGCCGGGCCCGCTGCCCCCAGGCCGCGGCGGCGAACACTACAGTGGCGACTCCGACGCGTCCAGCCCGCGCTCCAACTGCTCCGACGGCATGGTAAGGCCGGGACCCCAGGAAGTGAGGACGTTAGGGTGGCGCTCCGGATATCTGGGATGTGTTTCCAAGGGCGGGGAGCTGGCCTTGCGGGAGGTTTAGTACAGGATCCTTTCCAAGAGAGAGGACCCCCGTGTCCTGGGCAGCTGTCACTGGGGTAGCCTAATTGTTTTGGAAGCGTGAGGGCAAGCGTTCGAGCCACCCTGTTGGGAGCGCGATTAGAACACAGCAGGGCGGACGTGAAGATCTTTTTCTATACTTTTCCCTACTTCCAAAATGTAAATTTGCGCCCCTTGGTGACTGTCCGCCCTTGGTATGGCCCAGCATGTTGCAGACCTCATCTCCTACCCACCTGTAATCACCCCCAACCAGGACAGGTCTGGGCCCGGAACTCGAGGCTGAGGCTAGAGTTAGGGAGGGGACGGCTACAGGGATTGGTGTTCGGGCCCCGCGCCGTCCCGAGGGCCTGACTCAGTCGCCCTTGCTGTTTGCAGATGGACTACAGCGGCCCCCCGAGCGGCGCCCGGCGGCGGAACTGCTACGAAGGCGCCTACTACAGCGAGGCGCCCAGCGGTAGGTATTCCAGGCTTCACCCTGCTCGCTCCTCCTCCCCATGGCCTTCATGGAGCTGTCCTGGCCTCTCTCTATCTAGGACGCCCCCACCCCAACTCACACACGCCTATGACCCGGGAGGTGGTGCAGGCGATGAAATACTAAGCAAGTAGCTCCTTCTCCTTTCGATTGTCCCGGACTCTGACAAGTCCTCAGTTTCCAATCTGTCTCAAAGTACTGGACCCAGGGGTGGGAGGCTTGTCGCGGCCGCACCCCTGCTTACTAACCGAGCCCTCCCCGCGCAGAACCCAGGCCCGGGAAGAGTGCGGCGGTGTCGAGCCTAGACTGCCTGTCCAGCATTGTGGAGCGCATCTCCACCGAGAGCCCTGCGGCGCCCGCGCTCCTGCTGGCCGACGTGCCTCCGGAGTCGCCTCCGAGCGGGCAAGAGGCTGCTGCCTCCAGCGACGGAGAGAGCGGCGACCCCACCCAGTCCCCGGACGCTGCCCCGCAGTGCCCTGAGGGTGCGAACCCCAACCCGATCTACCAGGTGCTCTGAGGGGCGGGTGGCCGCCCACCCGCCCGAGGGATGGTGCCCCAGGGTCCCTCGCGCCCAAAAGATTGAACTTAAATGCCCCCCTCCCAACAGCGCTTTAAAAGCGACCCCTCTTGAGGTGGGAGAGGCGGGAGAACTGAAGTTTCCGCCTCCCGCCACCCAGGGCAAGGACTCAGCGCGGTTTTTTCCACGCAGCACCCTTCCCGGAGATTCATTGCGATGGCCGCTCCGTGTTCCTCGGTGGGCCAGAGCTGACCCTTGAGGGGCCAAGTTCAGCTTTCTCGCGCCCTCCCCCATGGGGGTGAAACCCTCCCAGACCTAAGCCCTGCACCGGGATGCACCGGTAATTTGGGGGGCGTGAGGCCCAGGTGCACTCCTGTCCCAAACGCAGCAGGTGTAACCGTAACCCACTCCCAACCCGTTCCCCGGTTCAGGACCACTTTTTATAATACTTTTGTAATCTATTCCTGTAAATAAGAGTTGCTTTGCCAGAGCAGGAGCCCCTGGGGCTGTGTTTATCTCTGAGGCATGGTGTGTGGTGCTACAGGGAATTTGTACGTTTATACCGCAGGCGGGCGAGCCGCGGGCGCTCGCTCAGGTGTTCAAAATAAAGGCGCTAATTTATACCGCGGTGACTCCGGCTTTCCCTGGGCATGGGAGTGGGATCCTGAGGAAAATCCGCAAACTGGGCCAGGTGTCCCTCAGCGACCCCTGTAGGCGGCAGGCGGATTGCAAGGAGGAAGCCTGCTGCCTGGGGAAGGAAGGAGGGGTGCAAATTTCTCCAATACGTGGGGAAGTTCCTCTGACCTTGACTACATCACCACACACTTCCATGGCTCTTATGGAAGGTTACACAGGTTGATATGAGTATTTTTTAAACCCATGTCTGAGCTCACCCCCCAGAGATTCTGATTTAATGTTTCTGCTCCAGAAACCCAGGGCCAGGTACTGTAATTTTTTTCAAAAGCTCCGCAGGTGATTCTGAAGTTTATTCAAGGCTGAGAATCATCCCCTCCATATACAGTGAGTGAACCCAGGTGTGATAACCAGAAGAACCACAGGAAAGTTGTGGCCCAGGCATCACTTGGGGGCTTCGTGGGTATAGAAGATGTGATAGGGTGCCCACAGCATTCTGAGGAAAAGCTAAATGAGTGTAGAGATGTGCTGTAAGCTCTCTGGCCCTTACAGGCCATTAGTAATAGGTGTAAAGGCAAAGAGGCAACATAGAAGGCCAGACAGGCACAGACACCTCTACCCAGCACCTAGAGCACCACTACTCTATCAGATTCCATAGGACGACAGGAGCTGGGATCCTGTGAGCAGAGCGGCATGTGGGCCAGCATCATCACAGGTGGCATAGGTACTCTTCATCAGGCTATAACTCTCTGAGAGCAGAGGAGGGGGCATTTATTTAGCTTGGGTGTTAGGGAGGGCTTTCTGGAGGAGTTGTCATTTGAGCTGTCTCTTAAGAAACAAGAGTAGACAATGCACTCACAATGCACACGGGTGCGCACATGCGCGCGCACACACACACACACACACACACAGAGGTACCTGTGCTTTCCCTTGGGTCCAAGGCCCCTGAGGGATGATCTGGCAAGGGTTCTTCCCCATTCACATACCACCTCCCCACTCCCAACACACGTGTGCCATCAGGACCTCAGGACCTCCTACATCCCACCCACAGATGCTCTTCCTGAAAACCCTACAGGCCCACTTTCAAGGGCTTTGTTCGCCAAGTAGGGGGCCCTCAGGAATGCACGCAGGATGTGATGCCAGAAGGAATATCCTCATCACCTGTCTGAGGATCCATTCTCTGCTCTCCCCAACACAGGGTCCCTGGGGAGCTGCCCAGAGCTGTTCTGTTACTAATGATCCTCCACTTGTCTTCTGGCCACTTCCTCACATGTCCCTTGGAATTCTTTATACTCTTTTGAGACCCCCTGGTGTCCATTCATGAATTCATTGATTCCACAGATGCCAGGTCTTGAGCTGGGTGAAAACAGAGACCGTTGGATGCAGCTCCCGCCCTTGGGAAGCACACAAACATTTGGGAAGGATGGGATCCTTTTAGCAGCTGGTTACATCCGGATGAATTAAGTGCTGTACTGGAGGTGCACGTAGCAGGGGAATGCCATAGAAGCAAAGGGGAAGGTTTCCTAACTAGTCTGGGGGAGATACAGACAAACAGGTAAACTTTAATGAGAATCTCGAAGGAGTTGGTCATGAAAGAGGAGCCAACGAAGGGGGCTACAAGCTGAGGAAACAGCAGGTGCAAAGATCCAGGGGTGAGAGAAAGAAAACTGCCTTTGTGGAACTGCAGATGCTCATGGGGAGGGGCCAGAGGAAGATGGAATGGCAGAGGCAGGACCACAGTGGACCTCATCTGGACTTCATCTTGAGGGCAGTAGGGAGCCACACAGTAATCTAAACAGGGGAAGGATACAAATAATTCTGCATTTTAAAAAGGCCAGTTTGGGCTGGTGGAATAGGTAGGAGAGAACACGACTTGAGACAGGGAGATCTTTCAGGAAGTCACTGGAGTTGCTTACAGGAGGTATGACATATCCTGAACTGGCCTGGGCCAAATAGTGTGTTGGTGTTCAGGGTACAGCAGAGAACATTGAAGGCGCAGTCTCTACCTTCATACAGCTTAAAATCGACTGGGGAAGTAGCCATAAGATGAAGAACCAAGTGAATAAATACCTGTTATAAATGATGAGAAACGCCATAAGGAAAGGCAACAGGTGTAAGCAGAGGTGGTAATGTCGAGTGAGAAGGCAAGCAGATCGACAGAGGAGGCAGAATTTCTGCACCAAGGGAAGCAATTCTATACATGAAGAGGGTCCCAGGATCCTAGAGGGGGTCCGTGTATAATTAGAAGAAAGTACCCCTTCTCTCCTGGGACATTGCCCTGCACCAGGGATCATGACTAGGCAGGCAGAGAGCTGGCTGGACTTCAGCCCCTACTCACCTCCTCAGCTGGGTACACTTGTGTAGTGACAACCTGTGCAACTTCACAGCGCCTTGTGTGTGGAGGCCCTAGAAAGTGAAGAGGAAGGAGGAGCCTTGGATGACTCCAGGCTCTGGTTTGCTTCAGATGTGAGGCCATGGTTTGCTTCTGAGTAAGTGGTGGTGCCGTTACACAGATAGGGACCTCAGGAGAAGAAGCAGGTATGGCAACACATCTAGTGTAGAATACTTCAGGACAGAAACCTCATTCAAACTAGCCTAAACCCCACAAAAGGGTGTGTTGGAAGCTCATGGGGCAGCTCATATCTGGAGGTAGAGCTATAAGCACCACAGCATCTATGGACTTTGGGAGCTAGAGCTCCTCTCACACTTCTAGGCTGCCCACTTCATGTCTCTGCTTGGCTTCACTCTCTCCTAGCCCATATTGGTTTTCTCCAGAAACTCATGAGTTACCATGGATCTTACCATTAAACCCAGTTAGAAAATTCCCAGGCTTGGCTCAGTGGCTCACGCCTGTAGTCCCAGCACTTTGGGAGGCTGAGGCAGGTAGATCACGATGTCAGGAGTTCGAGACCAGCCTGGCCAACTTGGTAAAACCCCGTCTCTACTAAAAATATAAAAACTAGCCACGTATGGTGACGCACGCCTGTAATCCCAGCTACTTGGGACGCTGAGGCAGGAGAACTGCTTGAACCCAGGAGGTGGAGGTTGCAGTGAGCTGAGATCACACCATTGCACTCCAGCTCTGGGCAACAGAGCAAGACTCCATCTTGGGGGGAAAAAAGAAAAGAAAATTCCCAGGGAAGAAGTCCAATTAGACCAGCTTAGGTCATGAGCCAGGATTTGAACCCAGGCAGAGGGCTCCAGAGATCGTACTCTTGGCTCCCTTGCTCTGTGTCTTCTGCAGAGGATATCAGAAGAGAGGAAGTAAGAAAAGTCAGGCAGGAAGGGAGCAGCTGGAGATTGGGTCACACCACCGAGGATAGGGTTTGAGGTCCCCTCCTAGCCTGTCCCTTACCTCAGTCCCCTCAAGGGGGGACAACTGGCTGAGCCTGACTTCACTTGCAGTGTAGATGGAACATCCTTTGCTCATGGAGCCATTTTACCTGGGTTGAATCTGAGGAAGCACCACGGCCATGCTCTCCACAGAGACATATGTATATGTCTTTATACATATGTGATCATACAAAAGCACATGTGTACCCAGAGCACACCACCAGAGGCTGATAGACTGTGAAGACAATAAAGTTTAAGCTTCAGTTCCCCTCTCTCATATGAGCCCCTTCTAAGGTCCTGGGGGAAACCCTAGAAATATGTCTATATGGTCTAGTTACTTTTTAAATTTGCCCAAGTAAATCACTTTTAAAAATTGGTTATGACCATTGTCTCTTTCTATTCTGACCCTTGTGTTGGGTAGCATTTATGGGGATGTTGGGATCAGTCCTATCTAAAGGTATAAATTTCATTTGGGTTTAGTGGAATATATTTTAAATAAATGAAATATAAAACTAAGCAATAATGATGAACAATGATATAAATTGAGAAGACAATTAGAACCATAAAATTTATCTAGATCATACCAAAAAGTGGTTTATTAAAAGAAGAAGAGAATTTTATAATAGATATATGGAAAAGACTCTTGCATGGTTTAATAATTCCACCAGTGAATAATGGTAAATTACATGAACACATTGGGAAAATATTTAAATTTTTTGCTGATCTGTTACAAACTACTGGCATCCAGAAAGATAGCATAAAATCCATAATATGCCACTATAACAAGACTTCAACATCATCAACACAATTTTTAATGAAACTTGTCAATTAAAAAATATTTAAAATTAGTCACCACACAAGAAAACTCAAAATGCCTTAAGTTTTTACAGCCCACAGATGAAAGAAACTTGATTGAGGTTTCCTCAAATTTGACATCAATTCTAAAAATGTACATGACATTTCCAATAGACTTGTGAGCCTGAAAGAAATTTCCTTAAATTATCAATGGTACAAAACAAGTTTTGATCAACCATGTTGAAGGAAAGACTGAATAATCTCTTTATTCTCTGTATAGAAAATGATATTATAAAACCATTGTCACATGAAGAAGCAATCAAAGAATGTGCAGCTGGATGCGGGTGGAAAGAGGTAGGCAAGACTGAAAAAGGCAAGGAAAAGGAGCAAGAGGTGGAAGGTAGATGGAATGAGGAGACGAGGAGGAAGATAAAGGCAAAGATGATGATGTGATAATGATGAAAAACAAGTTGGTCCTAGCTCCGTTTTTTTTTCCCCTCTCATCTATAAGGCATTTGAAACACCCGCACTGCACACAAGTCACTCCTATTTAAAAATATTCGATGAGAGGCTGTGCAATATTTGTTTTTATATTGCACAGGGTCACTTTTGTGCAGTTAATAACTTATTTTTTTCAGAGAACATGTGACAGTGGGTTTTAATTCATGTAGAACTTTCCCAGCAACAGGGGGAAGTGAGTCCCATGATATGTCAATGGCTACATAATTCCCTGGGATCTAGGCCTGGCTGTGTCATTGACCAGCTCTAAGATCTTGGGAATGGGACTTAATTCACCAGGACTTTGGCATTTACTCTGGAATAAATTAGTAAATGTAAAAGATATGTCTCAGTTTTGAAATTATTTCATAATTTGCTTAAAGCATTTCAAAGAAAGAAGAGATTATGAAGTAGATCTCTTGCAGATAAGGGAACTGGGACCACAACAAACTGAGCTTATTCTCAGCACAGGCAACTCAATTATAGCCTCCTGGTTAACTGGTCCTTCTTTCTTTTACTTTTCCAAATTTTTAAATTAAGATATAATTCACAACCACAAAATTCACCCTTTTAAAATGCATAGTTCAATGGTTTGTACTATATGCACAAGGCTGTGCAACCATCACCACTATCTGATCTCAAAGCATGTTCATCACTCCCAAAAGAAACCCATATGCGTTAGCCATCACTCTTCACCATCCCCTTCTTCCTGCCTGCCCCTGGCAACCACTAACCTACTTTCTGTCTCTATGGATTTGCCTGTTTGGGATATTTCAGATGAATGGAATCATGTATAAAGTTCATAATAAGCCACTGTAACTAGACCTCAACACTTAACATCAACATCATGTTTTCAAGCTTCATCTATCTTTTTTTTATTTTTTGAGACAGTTTTCCCTCCTGCCCACCTCTGCCTCCCAAAGTGCTAGGATTACAGGTGTGAGCCACTGCTGGAATGCAGTGGCACGATCTCGGCTCAATGCAACCTTCACCTCCTGGGTTCAAGCGATTCTTCTGCCTCAGACTCCCAAGTAACTGGGATTACAGGCACCCACCACCACGCTCAGCTAATTTTTGTATTTTTAGTAGAGATGGGGTTTCATCATGCTGCCCAGGCTGGTCTTAAACTCCTGACCTCAGGTGATCCGCCCACCTCAGCCTTCCAAAGTGCTGGGATTACAGGTGTGAGCCACTGCACCCAGCCAGTTCATCTATCTTACAGCATGTAGCATACTTCATTCCTTTTTATGCTGAATAATAGTGTATTATATGGATATATCACACTTTTTAAATTCATTCAGCAGTTGATGGTCACATGGGTTATTTCTACTTCTTAGCTATTAGGAATAATGCTGCTATGAACATTCAAGTACAAGTGTCTGTGTAAATGTATGCTTTCAATTTTCTTGGGTATGTATCTAAAAGCAGAATTGCCAGCTGTATCACAACTGCATGTTTAAATTTTTGAGGAACTGTCAAACTTTTTCCCAAAGCAGCTGCACCATTTTGTATTCCCATCAGCAACATATAGAGGTTCCAATTTCTCCACATCTTTGACAACTTTCTATTATCTTTTTTATTAGAAGTAGCCTAGTGGGTGTGAAGTGGGTTTTGAGTTGCATTTTTCTAATTACATGTCGAGCATGTTTTCATGTGCATATTGAGTATTTGTATATCTTATTTGGAGAAATGTCCATTCAAATTCTTTGCCCATTTTGAACTTAGGTTGTCTTTTTGTTGTTGAGTGATACGGTTTGGCTCTGTGTCCCCATCAAGATCTCACCTAAAATTGTAATCCCCATAATCCCCATGTGTCAAGTGCAGGACCAGGTGGAGGTAACTGGATCACTGGGGGTGGTTTCCCCCATGCTGTTCTCGTGATAGTGAGTTCTCAATGAGATCTGATGGTTTTATAAGTGTCTGATGTTTCCCCTGCTGGCACTCACTACATCCTGTCACCCTGTGAAGAAGGTGCCCGCCTTCTGCCATGATTGTAAGTTTCCCGAGGCCTCCCCAGCAATGCAGAACTGTGAGTCAATTAAATCTTTCTTTTATAAATTACCCAGTCTTGGGTATTTCTTCACAGCAGTGTAAGAATGGACTAATACATTGAGTTATGAGAGTTCCTTATATAATCTAGATATCAGACTCTTATCAGATATAGGATTTGCAATTATATCTCCCATTCTGTGAATTCTTTTCACTTCCTTTGAAGCACGAAAGTTTATTTTATTTTGATGAGATCCAAGTTATCTACTGTTCCCTTTTTTTCTTTTTTTGTTTGTGTTTTTGACATCGTATCTAAGAAACCATTACTTACTTCAAGTTCTTCTAAGAGTTTTATGATTTTGGTCATAACATTGAGGAATTTCATCCATTTTTAATTTTTAATATGGTGTGAGGATGGGATCCAAATTCATTCTTTTGCATATGAATATCCAGTCGTTTCAGCATCATTTATTGAAATGACGATTCTTTCTCCATTGAATTGTCTTGGCACTCTTGTCAAAAATTAATTGACCATAAATGTATGAGTTTATTTCTGTACTCTCAGTTCTATTCCATTGATCTATCTATCTATCTTTATGCCAATACCACGCAGTCTTGATTATTGTAGTGTGGTAGTTAGTTTTGAAATTGGGAAGTGTGAGTCCTCCAGCTTTATTCTCCTTCTTCAACATTGTTGTGAGTTTTCCGGGTACCTTGCATTTCATAATGTATCTTTAAGTAGTCCTGTGCAGGAGGTGATTTCAGTAGCTACTACTGTGCCTGGTACCATCTGGGACCTATAAATTGGCATAGACATTTAAAGCAGGGTCTTGTTAGTACACAGAAAAAAAAATAGTTATATTGGAGGGAAGGTGATTTTTTTTAAATTTCCAGTCATACTTGATGCAGCTTGTGTAAAATAAATGTTGCGTTAACTAAATATTATTCTGTAATTGCAAAAAAAGTTGCAACTGTTTTGTTGGCAAACTGAATGCTTCCAAATAAGTGTAACTTATTTTAAATCATTATATAGGTGTGTCATGCAGTTAATAAAATTATGAAGCTTTTTTCTGTATTTTTTTTTTTTTGAGATGGAGTCTCGCTCTGTTGCCCAGGCTGGAGTGTAGTGGCACGATCTTGGCTCACTGCAAGCTCCGCCTCTTGGGTTCACACCATTCTCCTGTCTCAGCCTCCCAAGTAGCTGGGACTACAGGTGCCCGCCACCACGCCCAGCTAATTTTTTTGTTTTTTTAGTAGAGACGGGGTTTCACCGTGTTAGCCAGGATGGTCTTGATCTCCTGACCTCGTGATCTGCCCGCCTCGGCCTCCCAAAGTGCTGGGATTACAGGCATAAGCCACTGCGCCTGGCCCTGTATATTTTAATATTTGTAGTATATGTCAGTTTTTAAAAAATTTATATTTGGTCTTGAATCCTTTTCTAAGTCTAAATAAATATTCACTTTTGTACCCAACTTTGTATTCTTTTTTGCTTTCTTTTTTAAAAGAATCACCCCCAAAACTTCCAGGCTTCAGGCCCTACACACCCTGGACCCACCTCTGCATACTGACCATGCTCACCTGCAGGTTGACATATCCACAGTTGTACGCACAGGAGAACTTGCCAGGCTCTCCCTATCAGAGGAGCCACAGAGGGAAGACCTTTAGGGTAGCCACGAGTCTCCAGCTGCTTCTGGGAGGAGAACTCAGTGTCCTCTGCACAGTCCTGCTGTGAACATGCTTGCAGGAGGGCCTGCACCCACACAGCCTCCCTACCCATATGCATGCCTGACCATGTTCACCACAGCCATTATCTCATCTCACCCTTCCCAGCCTCCCTCCCACAGCCTGCAGGGAGAGGCATCCAGGCCCAGGGGCAGGGGAGCTGATGCTCTGCCCCCAGGGCCACACTGACACCCTAAGGGGCATTGCTGAAGGATGGTAGGAGTCCATGAGGGAGAGGGGGTGTGAGGGCTGGTCACAGAGGGATGAGAGTTGGGCTAGGGAGCCTGAAGGAAGGGAGAAAAGGGAAGAAGAGGAAATGAGGTACCATGTCATTTAATCCTCATCAAACATTGGTCCCTTTATGGATAATGAGGAAATAGAAGCCTAGAGAGGGAATGGGACTAGTCAATGCAGCTAGCAAGCAGCAAAAATGGGATTTGTAACCAAGTCTGTCTACATCAGTGGTTCTCTGGACCAGAAGAGATTTTACCTCCCAAGGGACATTTGGCAGTGTCTGTAGACCTTTTTGGTGATAGCAGCTGGGAAAGAGGCTTCTACCGACACCTAGTGGACAGAGGCCTGCTGAATATCCTGCAATGCACAGTACAGCACCCCACCCCAACTCTGGCAAAGGATTACATCTGATCCAAGATGTCAACAGTGCAGAAGTTGAGAAACCCTGGTCTAGACACCTTCCAAGAGTATTCTTCACCTTGGCCCCTTTCTGGATTTCCCATGGCCTAAGCCATCTTGGAGCCCCTGCCCCAAAGTTTCCAAGAAGGAACAGCTGTATACCTCGCTGCAGCCCAGCCCAGGTTACCAGGGTCACTGCTCAAGTTACAGATCTGTAGCCAGGGTCACCGATTTCCCACTACGGCATCTCTGGTTTCAATCTTCCCTGACCATTGGAGGGAGGCAGTATGGTCTGGGGATGGGATGCCTGCCACCCCCACGGCTTACCATCAGAGCAGGGCTACTACCCTTGAAGCCTTCTCGGTCAATACCCAGCTTAGCTTAGTTTCCAGCCATGGCCACAAGATGGCACCCCAGCCCACCAGGAGAGCTGAGGCTCTGGGCCTGGGAGAGCAGCATGGAGGATGTGCCAACCTGGACAAAAGCCTAGGGGCTGGACTTGGGCCAGTTCCAGAGCTTAGCAGGACCAGATCTAAGGCCTGCACGTGCCAGGTGGGAAAACATAGGCCAAACTTGGCTTCAGAACTCCCTTCACCATTTTTTTTAGTCCACTCCCAACACTAGCTCATATTCTAGCCTTTCCTACATGAAACTTACTGGAGCCCAGCAATCCCTTCTTGGGCCTGAACAAGAGAAATTCTAGAACTGAGGTGTTAAGGATACAGGAGTTATTATTATTACTCCAATACAACGTAAAAACAATGGAGGCACAGAGAAATTGAGTAACTTGCCTGAGGTTACAGCTAGTCAGTAGTGGAGCTGGGATTTGAACCCAGGCAGTCTGGTGTTAAAGTCTGTGCTCTTAGCCACTGAACATACCACCCCACCAGTAGTTCACTGCTCCCATCCCCACCAGCCCCAGCTACCAAAGACCCTCTGGCACCAGACCACAAGCTTTCTTCTGCAAGGGAGGGGTAAATGGCTGCAAATAGGAGGCACTGTTCCAAAGTGGAAAAGGAGTGAGGTTTTCAGTCTAGCTGGGGGTCTGTGGTTAGTGTTTGTGGGTGAGAAGCTAGGGATTGGTTAGTAATTCCTCCTCCTACTTCCCCCCACACCCTCTACTTCTGTTTTCTGGTTTTTGTTTTTTGTTGATTTCTTCTGTGTTGCCTTCTTGGTTTTCCTAGGCTGTCTGCAAATGCTAGCATTCTCGCAGTGTGAAGGGGAAGTGAGAAAAGAAAGTTTGATGTCCTGTTCAGGATACACAAGGGGGGCCATTCTTTGGGGCCTGGGCTGGGGGTGTGTTATCAGGGATCAAAGTGGGAATCCTAAAGTGGAACAGTGCGGAGCACCTTGGGAACAGCTACCCTCTCCTGCCAGGGAGCTCCTGTGTCTGAGTTTTCTCTGCTTATCTCTTGGGGGATTTTAGGGTGTAATGGGCTTAAGGGTGCAAAGAATACCCTTTCACATTCCTTCTTCCTCCAACCCTGGCCTACCTCCCTCTTTCTAACACACTGTCCAGAGCCCCTAATCACCCAATCGTCCACCTACCAGGAGCCCCTTGTTTCCGTCTCTCTGTGACCCTCCTCAACTGCCTGGGTCACACTGCAGCCCCTCTTAGTATTCGCCATGGGGTAGTGATGGAGCCCTGCACTGATTCCCTAGAAGACCCTGGGTAAGTCCCTTCTCCTGACTTGGTCTCCATTAGGGGCTCCATACTCCCACAGTCTCTGCCACTTGGGTTCTAGGATCCCGGCCTCTCTCCTAGCCTTTCTCAAATCATCTGGAACTAAGTGAGGATCTACTGTGTTCTGGGCACTCTGGAGGGGAGCAAACAAAAAGCCCTGGAGGAGCTGATGGTCTTTTTATGGAGATCAGATGAGCTACGGAGAAGATCAGGGGCCATACTCTGATCCCATGTGGTTCTGCAGGTGAGGAAAGAGGTGAAATCCTAGAACCCTATGGCTGGTAGAATCCCAGAAGGTTTCTTGGGTGAGAAGAGGAGCTGGACATCCGGCTAGAAAGAAAGGAAGGTTTGGAGAGACTGCTTTCTTGTCTCTCCCCATCTTGATTTCTCCCCGCTATGTGTGTGTCTGCCTCTGTGTCCACCTTTTTCCCTTCTGGATTCTCCATGTCTATTTCATCTTCTACCAATGTTGCGACAGAATTTTCTGAGAACCCATATCCTGGGTATCTGAATATGGGCCAGGCTGGTCCACACCAGGCCAGGCTTCCTTGTGGTTAGGATATGGGAACTCACACTGGTCAGGGTGAAAGGGACAATCAAAAACACTCTCATCCCTGTATTACTCTGAGATTGAAGGGGAAACAGCTCCTATTTAGAGGAATCACACAGATCAATATCTGGAAGGAGGAGGTGCCATGCAGGCCCCAAACTCCAACCCTCTCTTTGTCTCCACCCAACTCTGCCCGTGTTTCTGACTTAATTTTGCCTCTCTGTCTCTCCCCTTGTCCTATTACCATCTGTCAATCCTTGCCCTGCCCCTCTCCACTCCTCCAAGTCTTTTACCCACCACACACAGATTTTCCTGTGACTAGACTGGGATTCCCCTGACCAAGTAAGGAGAGCGATGTCTGTGGCACAGCTTTGTCCCCAGGCTCACGACAGCATCTGTGGGTCAGGGTAGAGGGACAGCTGTCTGCACAGTTAGAAAGTGCCAGCAGGTAATAAGAGCCTCGTATCTTCTTAATTAAATCACCCTTTGCCCAGCCATCCTGTGTTCGATTGGTTTGAGCTGGGATCAATAAGCCTCTTTCCCAGCCCAGCCACCCCTGGAGCCGGGCCTGACCTCCCCAGTCCTGCCTAGGCCCACCTGGCCACCTCCCCAGAAGGTTGGGAGCTTCTCAAGGCCAGAGGCTGGGTCTGATACATCTCTTGTGTCCTGGTGCCTGGGACGGATCATGAAACAAGTAAGGAGTAAAGGAGTGATTGCTCTACTGAGTAAACCGAGGCACTAGCAGCAGGCATGGGCCAGGAAGGCTTTGAGGTTCAAACTGGAACTCCCACCCCCAGGACCAACTGTGAAGCTGGAGGAATCACAGCAAGCAGCTGCTCCCACCCAGCCCCCAGACATAACACCAGCTCCTCCCTCCCAGCCCCCAGACATCATCACCAAGGGCAGCTGAAGCCCTAGGAAGTGCAGGGTGGGGGTGTCAGTGCTCAGGGAAACAACGAGCAGTTGCTGCTTCTGACCTCTGAGGGTAGAAAGCCCTTTTCATAAGGGATCTCCACCTAGGGATCCAGGGTTAGTGTGGGAGAGTCAGCGAGCTTGGATGGATGTGGCATTCATGGGAGACTCCCTCTGTCTGAAGCTGGAAAGGGCCCAGGGTCAGTAAGGAGTCCAAAGGGGTTAATAGGGGTCCAGGACTGATTGTTAGTGGAGGGTGTAGAGAATAACGTGGTGTGTGTGTGTGTGTGTGTGTGTGTTGGGGTCCAGGCAAGATATTACCCATGGAAGGAACATGGGGCCTCCAGGTTCCGCAGGAAGGGTCGGTATTAGAGGATTCCTTGGAGCGGTCAGCACTGGTCCGGGCCAGGGTGCCTCTGATGACAAAACTCCGGAGAGCTTTGTCTCACCAGGGATCAGATGGTCCCTGGTTTGGAAGGCGAGGGGAGGGTGCCAACGCCCTTCTCACCTCAGTCTGACCCGGGGGCGCGGGCCCAGACGTCTCTCGGAGCCCCCGCCGCTGGAGTGGCGTTCCCCGAGGGCGGGTCGTGGGCGGGTCCCCCGGGAGCAGCAGGAGCCTCGCG
>NW_012114755.1:1194002-1311034 GCF_000951035.1 Colobus angolensis palliatus
CCCTTCAGCACCGCCGCGGGAGCCCGAGTCCCAGCGCAGCCCAGCGGAACCCCAGCTGGAGCCCGGGCGCACCGAGAGCAGCGCTCGGCGTTAGCCGCACGAGAAACACCCCGGGTGCCCCTGCCCAGGGGGCCCGCCATCTCCAGGAGGCGGGGAGAAAGAACGAGGAGGGCGGGCAGGCAGGCGGGCCCGCCGCCGGGGGGAGCAGGCAGCCAAGCAAGGAGAGAGGGAGGGGGCCGGAGCCCGCCCTGCGTCCCGAGCTGCAGCCCGGCCACGCAGGGAAGAAGGCAGGCGGCATCCATCTCCCCCGCGCCGAGAGCGCGCCGCGGCGACCACCGCACAGAGGAGCGCGAATTTCCCGGCCCGGTCTCCTCCCCTCCCCCTCCCGGGGGCTGGCCTCTAGTCCGGCCCTGGGAGCGGCTGACCTTCCCCCCAAAAGCTTTGTGCCTATTTCTCCATTTGCCCGCGGAGATGGGAACGGGAGACTGGCCCCCCAACCCTCTTTCCCCTCCTCCGGGGTCTCACCGCTGAGCCCGCCCCCCTCCCTTTCCCCCTCCCTCTCTCCCTCCCTTTCTCCCTGCCTTCTTTCCTCCTTTGCCTCCTCCGCTGCCGGACCAGCTCCCTCCCACATCTGGCGCCTAGAGACCCCTGGGATCCCGCACACTCCCCTGGACCGGCACCCGACAGAAAGCGCCCAGAGAGGCTTGGCTCGCTCGTTGGGGTGGCCAGAGCCGCGGACCTCTGTTCCCCCCGACGGCTGGGGGGAGGGGGGAAGAGGCCGCGCGCCCCCCTCCCCGGCGCCAACTCCCCCTGGCGGCCGCTCCCATGGGTGTCGCTGGGCCGCGCCATGCCTAAGGGGGCGCCGCGATGGGCCAAGGGGACGAGAGCGAGCGCATCGTGATCAACGTGGGTGGCACGCGCCACCAGACGTACCGCTCGACCCTGCGCACGCTGCCCGGCACGCGGCTCGCCTGGCTGGCGGAGCCCGACGCCCACAGCCACTTCGACTATGACCCGCGTGCAGACGAGTTCTTCTTCGACCGCCACCCCGGCGTCTTCGCGCACATCCTGAACTACTACCGCACGGGCAAGCTGCACTGCCCGGCCGACGTGTGCGGGCCGCTCTACGAGGAGGAGCTGGCCTTCTGGGGCATCGACGAGACCGACGTGGAGCCCTGCTGCTGGATGACGTACCGCCAGCACCGCGACGCCGAGGAGGCGCTGGACAGCTTCGGCGGCGCGCCCCTGGACAACAGCGCCGACGACGCGGACGCCGAGGGCCCTGGCGACTCGGGCGACGGCGAGGACGAGCTGGAGATGACCAAGCGCCTGGCGCTCAGTGACTCCCCCGATGGCCGGCCTGGCGGCTTTTGGCGCCGCTGGCAGCCGCGCATCTGGGCGCTCTTCGAGGACCCTTACTCGTCCCGCTACGCGCGGGTAAGTGACAACTTACCCATCAGAAGAGCGGGGCGGGAAGGCAGCGTCCTGTGCCTCCCCGCGGGCAGGGGTGGACCGCAGAACTGGCGCCTAGGGAGTTCAGAATCGAAAGGGGGTGTGTGCGCATGTGTGCACATACCAGGGTAAGAGAGAAAGGGTGTCTGCCGGGGTTCTGGTTTTCTATGTATGTCAGTCTGTGTGTTGCCAAGTTTAATATGTATGAGTACGAATGGGTGTGTTTGTGTGTATGAGTAGATTGTGTGTGCATATTTATGTAAGTGTGGTGGAGTGTATTTGGGTGGGTAAAGTGTGGAGTGGGAATGAGTGAGCATGTGTGTATGTTTGAGTGTGCATGAGCGATTGCCCGTGCACATTTTGTGTCTTTGCAGAGGTGCACTGTCAAAGTATGAACTGCCCTCGAGATTTTAGTGTGGGAAGGGAAGCTGGGAGTCCTTCCTCCTGTCCAGGTAAAGGGGCATCTGGAGCCAGCCATGGTCCGCCAAAAAGGCCTGAGGCCTGCTGGGCAGCTTGAGACAGCCGCCCCCTCCTCAGGGAGCAGCCTCCAGCAATTTTGAGGAGGGCATCTCCATGGCTAATCTCCATGACTTGGAAGTTGGTGGAGGGCTGGGCTGTAGGGTCTGAGCCCCTGATCCTGAGATCACAGCCTGCCCTTCCTCGTCGAAAGGGGAGGGTGTTGGAGTGGGTCACTGGGCTTATGCCAGTGCTTCCTCTGGGACATCAGGTGGTGGGGAGAGGGAGTCCTTAAGGGGGAACCTACAAGGAGAAGGTGTGTGAGAGGTGGGTGTGTCTTCATGGGCCACTCCCCTTTAGCCTTACCCGCTTGTTTCCAGGAAAAAAAGACACGCTGCTGCTGACCTTAGTCCCTCAGATGGCCTCTCTGGATCAGTTTCCTCATCTGTAAAATGGGGGAGGGGGCCTGGTGACCTCTCAAGGGCTTTGCTGCTGGACCATAAGTGACTGAGCCCAAAACGAGGAACTGGTAACAGCCACCCACCCTGGAAGAGGCACTCCCAGCCTTCACTGGGCTCTGTCCTTAGAGGCCTAAAGATAGACTCTAAGGCCTATAGGGGAAGGGTAGAGTGGAGAAGTTAAAGGAGAGCCCCTCCTGCATCCATGAGCTGCCCTCACCCCCTACCAGGCAAAGCACTGCCTCTGCCCTGCTGTCTTTTACTTCGCATCTCTCCCCTCCTGCCCACTGGAGCCTAAGCCAGAGCCAGGGGAGAGGGCTAGGAAGCTGCAGAGGAGAGTGGAAGGAGGAGACTTGGGGGGCCCTCAAGTGCCCATGGGCAGAGAAAATCTATGTTTAGGCACAGACCTGGTAGATCTGTTAACTGAGATCAAACACAGTATGGCATGTGGGGAGTGGACAGTGGGTCAGTCTGATACCTTGAATTCTAGAACAACTATGTTTATGAGGGGAGGCAATAGGGAGAGAGCCAGGCCTGTGTTTTGCCACTGAGGACCCTGACCAAGGTCACCCAGGGAGCAAGAGGCCAAGAAGGACTAGAACTCAATTCTCCTGGGACCCTATCCTCCCCTGGGCTGGCTACCAGCTCCTGCCTTTCCCCAGAGTGGACTGGGACCCTCAGAGGGCTTCCCTCCCCTTCCCTTTCCTGTCAGAGGCCACTACAGCTAGAGGGTTATGTAACTGGAGGCTGTGGCTGAGCTGTGGGGAGGGGCTGGAGGAGGGGGATGGGAGGTTGAACCAGTGCATGTTGGGGTGGGGGTGGGCAGAGGCCTGGGTTACAGCAGCTGCCCATTCAGCCCACACTTGACCTTGGACAGCAGCTCCCCCACCAACTTTGGCCCCAGAAGCAAGGGTTAGGCCCAGTCTCCTGACTCCCAAGCAAGAGCAGGGTCCCCCCGCCCCACCCCTTGCACTCAGTGTTGGGGCTCTGATCAGTGTCCCGAGTTTCAGGGCAGGCAGGGGGCAGTGGGGCATATTCCAACCCCCTCCCTTGGCCCTCTCCTCCCACTGGACATTTCTAGGCTGCGGGTGGCCTTCACCGAAGGCAGACAAATGGGCCAGCTAGTGTGGTTTGAGGTTCTATTGGTGTGCAAAACCATACAGAAAAGTCTTGAAAAAAATCTCTGAAGTGAATACTCATTGAAGAGTGGACTCTGAGGGAAAAGAGTGGGCATCCGGTGGTCGGGGCGAGGCAGTACTGGGATAGGAGTGGGTGCTGGTGGGTGCTCCCCTTCAGCCTGTCTGAGCCACCTTCTCTCCCCAGTGGCCTCCGAGGAAGGTTGTGGTCCCTTCCAGTTCCCTCGGGGAACAGTTGAGGACACTGAGGCCCGTAGGGAGAGGGACCTGCCCAAGGGCACTCAGGAGCTGAGGAGGGCAAAGCGGGATTAGAACCCCGGCTTCCTGCCTGCCGCCCGGCTGGCCTAGCTGCATTGCGCTGCCTCTCTGCGGCTCATCTGCGCAGAGACCAGCCGCCTGCCCGCCCTCCTCCCCCTCTGTCTTTGCTCTGCCGCCTCTGCTGTCACCTTTGTTTACCCCTCCCCCGTGCCTCCTCACACCGGCGGGTCGGGACTCAAGTCATTATTCTAGATTTAGACCAGCATGTTGTGTGTGATATTGCATATGTGTATGAAGGAAAGGCTGTATGTGTGAGACAGGCTCCGTGTGAAAGAGATTGTGTGTGAGAGACTTGTGTGTGTGAGAATAAAATGTGAGACTCAGGGTGTGTGTGCGTGTGTGTGTGGTGAGATTGTGACTCTGTGTGAGCTTCCTGAGTCCTTGTGTCAGGGGTTGTGTGTGTGTGAGAGAGGTGGATTCTGTGTTTTGGATGGACTGTGCGTGTGTGAGAATGAGACTGTGTGGGAGAGAGTGTGTATAAGGAAGAGAGACTGCATGTGTAAGAGAGATGCTGTGTGTGAGGTTTGAGGAGTGCATGAGAGTCGAGGTGAGCGTGTCTGCATGAGTGTGTGGCTGTGTGTGGCAAGTGTGAAACTGTATATGTGGAGCTCGTGTGTGAGGCTGTGTGTGTGTGTGTACATGTGTGTACACATAAGGCAGGAGGCTGTGTGGGGTGGGGGTCCCTGTGTGTGACACACTGTGTGTATGTGAGGGCATGTGTAAGACAGAGACTGTGTGTGAGATCGTGTGTGTGACAGTGTGTGTGGTGTGTGTGTGAGACCCCACGTGTGTGTCAGTGTGCTGTGTATATGTGAGAGAAAGGTCCTGTGCATCCCGGGTGTATGTGTGCTTGAGGAAGATGAGATTCCAGAGCTGCCTCGTGCCCACTGCCTCAGTCTCTGGGACTCTGGAGTGGCCTAATTGAGGGCATTTCCTATCCTCAATAGAGATGCTGTTCTGCCCAGGCCACTGTCAGTGTGTGGGATGGGTGGTGAGGTCACCTTTCCCTGAAGAGCTGCCACCTACCCTGGGCCTTGGTCCTGGCCCTGGAGATAGGGGCTGCGTAGTCGGGGTGGAAGGGCCCATCTGAGTTCCTGAGGGCCAACAGTGCTAGCTGGGGCAGCTGCTCCCCTGGTCCCCTCTCCTGTGCTCTGGGCACCAGCCTGAGGGGATGAGGGGTTGGGGGGATGAGCTGGGATGGGATGAGCTCCACGTGTGTTCTGGGGTGGGAGGTGGTGCCCCTGACACACACAAGACAATGATGATGATGGTACAGTTTGGAAAGGCTATGAAGGGACTTCCTGGGGCCATGAGAATAAGAACTGCCCCAGAGGAGGTGATGCTGGGGCAAGCTTTGAGGGGCAGGGAGGAATGAACCAGGCAGAGGGCAGGGGGTCATAGAGGTGTGAGAGCAGGCAGGGGAGTGTTAGGGCTGCCTGGTTTGAAACCTGCCCTCCTGTCTTCCTTGGGGTCCAGCTCAGGTCTGAGGCTCTCAGCTTTAGTCTCTGATTTGCATGTCATCATCAGGGACATTGTTGTGTCCCATCAGGGCCAGTGGTGGTCCTTGTGCTGCAGGCCAGAGTGTCCTGTGTGTGTGTGTGTGTGTGTTTGTGTGTTAACATCTGTTCCTGAGTCATTTGACCTTCCAAATGCCAAAATAGTGCCAATGGCCCCCAAGCTGGGGAAGCCCCACCTCCATCCACCCAGCTGCCTGCCTCTGCTCTGACCCTTGTCCTGTGTCTGTCTCTCTGTCCCGTCACTGTCTCTTTGGAACTTGATAAAAACTGGTTCCCCATCAGCTCCCTGGGAAGGAAATTTACCTGGTGGCAGGAATGAAACCCCCAGCCAGAGGCTTCTCTTCCTCCCTTGGGTCCCAGCTGACACAGGGCTCTTGGAGTCGTGGCTTGGCATGTGGAGGGCTGGGGGACAGAGCTGTTATCAGGGAATTCTAGGCAGTGCACCCCCTTACCTCAGAGCCCACTCCCCCAGGCCAGGGCCCCACTTGGAGTCATGGTACCGTATGAAGGAGACCCATGAGCAGTGGAGAAGGGGCTGGGTGTGCTCCCCTCCCAGCCTCCCCAAGGGCCCTCCACCACAGTGTGCCCCTGCTTCCCATGATCCTTGTGCGGGGTCCTCAGGTCTTTGAATGGTTCCTCCAGCTCCCCCCAACCCCCTCCCAGTAGTGAAAATCATAAACCAAGCGCCTCCTGGTCAGAGCCCTGCAGCCCCTTCACCGCTAAATGGAAATAATGATAGAACCGACCTCACGGGGTTGGTGTGAAGATAACTGAGATAATAATGCTTGGATAGCCCCAAGCCACAGGGTCTGGCATACAGTAAGTGCTCAATAAATGTTGGCTACTATTATTACTACTGTTGGTTGTATTATCATTTCCCCTCCTGTAGACTCTCTCCTCTCCCTCCACCTCCATGTTCACCATCCTGGTTCAAGCCGCCATGGTTCCCCTCAGGCCCACCTCCCCAGCAGCCCCTAAGCTGCTCTCCCACCTCCAGCCCCTGGCTGCTCCAGTTTATCCTCCACCTGGCAACCGCAGGGGTCTTTTCAACTCACAGACCTGTCAGATCACCCGAGCCTGCTTAGAACCCTTCAGTGCTTCGCTGGCCCATAGCCCATAGCGTGGTCTCTCAGGCCCTGCCTGTTCCTCCAGTCTCCTCTGGCCTGACTGTCCCCATCGCTTACCAAGCCCCAACTACCCGGCCTCGTTTCAGCTTCTTGCATGTGCCAGGTTCCCCTGCCTCAGGGCCTTTGCACATACCCTGCCCTCTGGAGCACTCTTTCCTCTGGCTCACCCCTCTTTATCCCCCACACCCCACCTCAAACAGCAGCTCCTCAGTGATGCTTTCCCGGGCCCCCAGGCTGGGTTGAAGTCAGAACTAGGGCCCTTCCTGGGAGAGAAGCTCTCTGATTTGTAATAAAATGTTCATTAGCATCCTTGCTTGATTTGGGCTCATCTCTCCTCTATACTGTAAGCCTCTGGCATACTCTGTAGAATGGGAGCCGTTATTATGACAGATGAGGAAATTGAGGCCCAGAGATGAGTGCGCTACCTGAGGCCCCTTGTGAGCGGGTTAGCTGAGGGCTGGCTCGGAAACTCCTGTCTCCTGACTATTGGCTCACAGGTGCTTCGTGTCACATTGCCTCAGAGCGTTTGGAGTCTGTGCTCCTTGACTCTGAGCAGGAGGCCTGGCCTCTGCCAGAAGCTTTGGAGGGGATTGGCTGGAGTCTCTCAAGGAGCAAGGTGGGGGTTGTCTCAGAGGTGGGGGAGGGGGT
This sequence comes from Colobus angolensis palliatus, assembly GCF_000951035.1. Classification (NCBI taxonomy): domain Eukaryota; kingdom Metazoa; phylum Chordata; class Mammalia; order Primates; family Cercopithecidae; genus Colobus; species Colobus angolensis. The sequence goes on from NW_012114755.1 coordinate 1,201,115, forward strand.
TCAGCCGGGGCTCATTCCAGGGTCCACTGCCCGGGCTGGGGATCTCAAGGCCTCCACGACAGCTGAATATAGTGCCTCTGGCTATTCTGAGCGGTCTCATGACCAGGGGATTCGCTCTGGACCAAAAGGTCAGGGCCTTGAGCCACTGCCTCCCATCAGCTGCGGGCCCAGCCTGGCCACCACCCCAGCCTGAGCTCCTCACCGCTAGATGCAAGCTTAGAGGAAAAGGAGGGCCTGACAGGCTGCAGGGGTGCTTTGCTGTCCAGTCCTTGTTCAGGGGAACCATTTGGGTGGTGGGAACCATTTGGGTGGTAGGGACCACTTCACATATGCATGGGACTATTGCAGGGAATGGGCGCACCCAGGCTACCTCTAGTCAATATTTTCATCCAGTGAAAATAAACAGGCTCAGAGAGGGAAAGCTACTTGTTCAAGACCACACAGGGAATCAGTGAGACTCAAACTCACAGCCTAGGCCTCTGGTCCCAGGGCCTGACCATCTGAATTTCTTTTGGCTCTCAGTTTTACAAGAACACCAAACCCCACCTGGACACGCTGTTCTTCTCTTATCTACTCCCATTAATTTCCTTCCTGGGGGAGGTGGAATAAACAGATACCTGCACTCCAAGGACACAGTACAGCTGATTGAGACCTTCTCAGGTCAGCCAACCCAGACTTGACCCAAATCCTTAGGATTCCCAAGCAGGATTTTCCAGAACCCCCTTCCTTTCTCGAATCACACAGTGTCAGACACTGTCTTAAGGATTTGATTTATATATCCTCATTTATTAATAATTCTCCCAAGACTTGCAAGACTGCTCTATACTGCCACACCAGTGACACAGACAAGGCTGCAGAGGCTCAGTGAAGTTAAGTAACTTACCCAAGGTCACTTAGCTCACGAGCGGTGGAGCCAGCAGTTGGACCTCAGTCTGTCTGACCCTGGAGCTCTATCTGTAACCATTACACAGCACTGCCTCCTGTCCATGTTCCAGGGATAGTGAGGCCTGTGACTTGCTGTGCCCCAGGCTTGAATTTCCATCTGGGTCTCTCCCTCCTGACGAACCACTCTTTCCCAACAACCTGTCCAGAACCTGTCAGCAAGTTCCGGCCCCTGGGTAATGGCAGGTGAGGGCCCTGCCTGGCCAGGCCATGGAGCTAAGAGGGTGCTCTATCAGTCCCAAGGAAGAAGGTTTCGTGACAATGCCTCAGTTGTCCTCCCACTCCCATCCATGCAGGCCCTGGGACTCCATATGGCCTGAAGAGAAATGGCAGGAGGATTGGGAGGATCAGAAGCTCCCTGTGCAGGGTGACACATGGTGGGAATGCTGGCTGCCCCTCAGCTCGGCCCTCCGAGGCCTTCTGCCCTGGAAGCCAGCCATTGCTCCTGCAGCTCCCTTCCACCAGCCTCCTCCATGGTCCTCATCGGCAGCCCTCATTTTAACCTCTGGGGTTTTGGTCATCTATTCCCCTCACTTCGGTGTCCTCCCTGCTTTTTGCTGAATGTGAAAGTCCATCCCTCAAGGTTCCTCACACTTAGCCTGGCTGCTCCTGCCCTCGCTGACCTCATTTTTTTGGGAGTGAGGGGTATGCATTGGGCACTGAGGCACCCAGTTTGTGAGATTTGAGCTGGTGGCGTGTGGGTCAGTTCTGGAGACTGGGGGCTGGGGACAGGCAGGCCCTCAGGATTAGGGACCAGCCCAGGTGTGTGGAGAGATGAGAGCACAGACAAGACCCAGGTTGCAGGCATCAGACACCTGGATTAGAGAGGAATCTAGCCAGGCCTCGAAACCAACTGGGCTACCTTGAGCAAGTCCTGTCACCCCTTCCTCCTGCCACCCCTTCGTGCTGCAGTTTTTCCAGCTGTAAAATACAGAGGTCGTTTTAAGTGACCACTAAGGCTCTTCCCAACTCTGACATTCTGGGAGTCCAAGAATTCTAGGCTTCAGCTTCCCAGAGGAGCTGGGGGAACCAAACAAGTCCTCCCCTATTTCTCCTTCGCTCTCCCAGCCCAGCTCCTCCCCAGGACTCGTGTGAACAATCCTGACAAAGGTCCTGGCCTAAAGCAGGCAGGAGTCCAAGGGGAGGGGGTCTAAAAAGCTTCCTCCTACATTCGTTCAGCCTGCCTCATCCTGTCCTCAGTCATTCATTCAAGGCATAGTGATCATGCCCCTGCCTGACAGGCTCCCCAGCTCTCTGGCAGGCCCAGACCTGGGGGGATCACCTCTTTTGCGGGTGCTTGCTCAGGCCTATGGACAGCACCTGTTGCCCACTTCTCCAGGCCCTTCTCTTGGCTTCCTGCCCTCAGGGAGCTGCAGAAAGGCCCACTCGGAGCTACTGTGTGCCAGGCTGTGGGGTCTGGAGCAGGGGCGATGGGGCCAACTTCTATGGTGTAGGGCTGCTGTGGGGAGGGGTGCAGGGGATGGGTGCCATGTTGGAGGGGCCAGGGCTAAGTAAGGGTGTTTGCGATGGCTGCTATGGGGGATGGAGGGATGGCTGCTGGAGGATTCCCACCCATGCCTGACCCTCAGAATTACCTGGGATGCTTAAAGTTCGTACTCCTGAGAAACTCTATTCTTAGATCGGGGAGCGGGAGAACGTTCCCTTCACCCCTCAGCACCGCTGAGGTCACTGCTGAGTGAGGGTGCATCGCTGCAGTGGGGCCTGAGAGGTGTGGGCTCCTTCCACTCAAGGTGTGGTCATCTGACCAACAGCAATACCATATGGACACTTGTTAGACGTGAAGCCTTTCAGGCCTCACCGCCAGCCCTGAAACCGATTCAGAATCTGCATTTTCACTCCCCGGATGATTCATGCACCCTGGAGTCTGGGAAGTGCTGATGCAGGCAGCGGCTCCAGTCGAGGGCCAGCCTCAGGACACAGAGGGCTAGATGGGTGTGTGCAGGTTGGCAGAGTGTCACAAGCAAGCCAGTCCTTCCTGAGGCCAAGGCTTCGATGGCAGGGGGACTGGGCCTGGGGTGAGGCCCCACCACAGCCATGGCCACCGCATCCATCCAGTGGCTCCCACTGGTAGACCTTGGGAGTCATCCTAGACTCCTCTCTCTCTCAGACATCAACCAACCCTGTTGTCTTCGTGTTTCAAATACACTCGGAATCTGACGGCATCGCACCCCTCCATGGCTACCTCCTGGTGGAAGCCCCTGCCTTCTCTTGCCTGAGTTCTTCTCTCAGCCCCAGCTGCCCCTGCCCCGCCCTTCTCTCAGGGCAGCCAGGGCCAGCCTGGCAAAGTGCAATTCAACCAAGTCAGTCCTCTGCTCCATCTCACGCTGGGGTGTGGGCTTCCTCAGAGGGTGCAGGATTCACTTGAGTGCCCCACACCCAGCATCTCCCTCTGCTGTCTGCTTCTCTCTCCCTCCCTCCCCCAGCCTCCATGGCTTTCCTCCCCAGCGCTGCCCATGCTTCTGCCTCAGGACCTGTGCTGCACTGGTCCCTCCACCTGGCATGCTTTTCCCTTGGGTATCAGCTTTCACACCCCCTCCAGGTCTGTACTCAGACATCATCAGTCCAGACAACACTCCTCTGGCCCCTTCCCCACTTCGTGCTTTGCTCTTTTCTCCTTGGCATTTACCACCATCTAATGTACTATATAGTTTACTCGTTTGCCTTGTTTATTGTCTGTTTCCTCACTAGACTGTACAGTCCATGAGGGTAGGGATTTTTGTCTCTTTTTCCAATTGCTCTATCTCTAGAAGCTAGAGTAGGGCCTGGTACATTGTGGGTGCTAAATAGATATTTACTGAAAGAAAGAATAGGCAAGTGGGGTTCAAGGCCGAGGGCAGACATGGGTACCCTGCATTTGAGCCTGTTTCTAGCTGAGCCTTCCTTTCTGGCCTCACGTGGGAGCACAATCCTTCCATCCCCTGAGCCTGGAGCAGTGATGAACAGGCAAAGGCTGGGGCAGCGCTAGTAGGGGGTCCAAATCCCAGTCCAGGCAGGGGCCCACCTGCTGTTGTCACCACACAGGCCCAGATGAAGCTCTTCACAGCTTAACCCTCTGTCTTTTCAAACTCCTTCTCTGCGCCGCATCAGCCCAGCCACCATCCACAACGACAGCTTCGAGGCCACAAAGCTGTTTTCTAAAACCGAGTCGTGCAAGTTCCCAGGTCCCGCTTGGTCCAGCCCAACCCCCGAGTCTGACTTCTCCTGGACTCTGTTCCTCCCGAAGGCCAGCCGGGCTCTTTTCCTACCTCTCCTTCCCCATCTCCTTCCATGTCTTCCCTTCCCTGTCCCCTCCTTGTCCCCTTTCCTCTGTAGCTGTGCTTGTGGAAAGTTCTAGGCATTAGCCACTGGTTTTCAAAATGAACTTCTCCCCTCCAAAGTCTAGGATGGTTTCTGTCCCAGATCCCCTGCTTTGGGCCTGCTTCTGCGTTCAGTAGAAAGTGTATGGACTTTGTGTCTCCCCACCCCGCACTGCTTCCTGGCTACATAATTTTGAGAGTATGACCTGGAGCCCCTTTCTCTGCTAAGAGCATAGCCCCTTGAACCATGAGGCCTTCAATCGAATCCCAGCCCCACTGCCTTCCAGCTGTGTGACCTTGGATAAGTTTCCTAACCTGTCTGTGCCTCCAAAGAGGGATATTAATAGCACCTGACTCGTAGGGAAGTTGGGAGGATCCAATGTGTTAAGCCCTTAGCCCAGAACCCACAACATAGTAAGTGCTTAATTGTTGTGCATTCCATCATCTTTTTACCAGCTTTCGGTCCTGCGAGATTCAAATCATCACCTGTTACCCACCTGTTTCCTTCTTTTAGCAGCTGGCTCTACTGCCAAATGCTTCTCCTAGGGGTCACCTCACCTACCGTGGCCCCTGGGGCCCCTTCTTCCAGTCTGTCTCCCAGGGGCAGACTTCAGAGGTGTCACCCTGGGAGTCAGCCATGGATTCTCACTGGTTCTCCTGAGCTCCCTGTGTGTCCTGGGCAGGTCACAGCCCCTGTGAGCCTCGGTCTCCCCATCTGTGGTCATGGGCCACTTGTCCATGCTCTTCCTCCATCCACAGGTGTGGCAGGGTATGAGAGAGAGGATGATGGAACTTCCGCCTATCGGGGGAGAGGGAGGGAGGGCCGCTGACATCAGACCTTGGTTGGGAGCCAAGCACAGGGACCTCAGATGCCTACAAGTGTGCCAGTGTGGTAGGGCTGGTGGGCGGAGGCCATGCTTTACAGCTCAGGTCACTGGAACATCTCCTCTTTAAAGGGGTTGCTCAGGCACAGGGGAGGAACCTGGGGGCTAAGGCCGGGGGCTCCTGTTGGGTGCCCATGGGCGGTGCCCACTCTGAAGCTGGGCTGCTCCACCAGGCCGACGCCAGCCTGGGTCGGGATGAGCTAATATTAGCTGGGGCAGCCCCAGACAGCTGAGCTCAGGGTGGCTCAGGAGCCAGCCTCGCTGGGTCAGGCTCAGATGCTGCCTCAGTGTGAGCCATGGCAGCAAAATGAAGCTTTCTCTTGAGCCTCTGCAGGGCGTTGGATGCCCCTTCCACCCTGGCCAGCCCCAGCCCTTCCCTGTTGGCCTGGCAGCCTGGCTCTGGCACCCCTGCTCACGATGCCACTCACCTCACCTCTTCCTTCCCCAGTGCAGCACAGAAAGTACACAACTCCTTTCCCCACACTCCCACTTTGCACATAAGCACAGTCTGTGAGCCATTTCCCTGCCAGGGGCTGCTGTCAGCACCAATTCATCCATCCAGCCAACAAGTATTTATTGAGCATCTACTATGTGACAGGTGCTGCTTCAGAAGCTGGGAATAGGGCAAACAACAAAACCACCAAAAATCCCTGCCCTCAAGTTCTTATATTCTAGCTTGGCAGGATGTGACAGAGGCAGGAGCCCAGGGCACGCTGGAGTGGGCAGTTTTAACTTGTGTGGCAGGGAAGGCCTCACTGTGAGCACAGGTCATATTTCAGCAAAGATTGAAGAAGGTGAGGAAGGAGGCCACATGACATCTGGGGAGCAGAGGAAGTGAGATGTGCAAAAGCCCTGAGCAGCTGTGTGCCCAGGGTTCAAGGTGCAGTGAGGAGGCGTAGCTGGGGCTGGGCTCGGAGCCAAAGGACAGTGGTATATCAGAAGGGGTGGTGCTCGTTCCACACAGACAGAAAGATGGAGAAAATGGACTCTGGGGACTCCAAAGAAGGGAGGCTAGGAGGGGGATGACAGTTGAAAAATTACCTACTAGGTGCAATGTCCAATATTTGAGTGATGGGCACACTGGGCGCCCCCATACCCACCATTATGCATGTAACGCCCATGTAACAAACAAGCACATGTACCCCTTAAATCTAAAATAAAAGAATTTTAAAAAGAAAGAAAAATCTACCCCTAAAACATGCAAAGAAAGAGTCAAGCTACCCAGAACCCCACTGGCTCCTGACAGTGGCGTCTGCTCCTGCCGGGGCCTGCCCCATGGGTTCCCTGAGTGTTCCAGCCCAGGGCAAGGCCAAGCTCAGTTCACACTGCCCTCTGTTCCCCTCCTGCAGCCACAGGGGCCTGCACAGGGTGGGCCTGCATGGAGGAGGCTCCTGCCTGACCGTAATGAGGGGCCTCTGTCCTCTTCCTGAAGGCCAGCAGTACCCAGCAGGAGATGGTGGTTCCCATACATGGTTGCCACCATGCTGGGGGACAGGCAGTTCTCTGAGCTGGGTGTGGGGCTGGAGAGAAGTTGGTGAGAGAGCCAGAGGGTCAGGGGCCCTGCCGGGGAGAAATCATGTGAGCTCTTTCCAGTCACACAGGCCTCCATGGTGCTCACAGGGTTCTCACCGCAGGTGTGCCAGGAGAAGATGGCTAGTGGCATGGGCACAGGCCACATTGGAGCCAGACTGCCAGGGCCCAATCCTGGGTCTGCTAGTTCTTAGCTGTGTGACCTTAGTAAGTCTCAGTCACCTCAGCTATAAAAAGGGGATAACGAGAGTCCCTACTTCAAAGGGCTGCTGTGAGAAGGCAATGAGAGAAGTCACAGAAGGCCCTCCGGCTCACTGCACTGCGTGCATTGGTGCGCACGTGATGCCCAGGATCACTCACACCTCTTGCAGATGAGGCATCTTTGTAAGATGCTCTGCAGACACTCGCCTCACCCCACCTGGGAGGGTCTGAGAATATGAATCTAATGCCTGACAAGGGAGGCTTCGATGGGGACCCAGCCCTGCCAGGTGGCTCCCTGGGAACCTTCTCTGCCCACATAGGTGGTGGCGCAGAAGAACATGACTTCCTTGGCCTTATCACCAGAGCAAGGTAGTGAACACACCTCAGGCCACAGCCACCCGCCAGGGCCAGTGTCTCGCCACTTAGAGATGAGTGTTTGATGCTCAGCCCCAGGGGCTCTCTGAGTAGCAGTGAGGAACACAGCCACCTGCTGGGCCACCTGGAGTGAGAGCTGGAGCCCTGGGCTGAGGGGAGAGGGCTGGGCCCTGTAAACCCATGTGTGTGGCTGTCATCTGCTGAGGGCCAGTGCTATGCAGTGAGCTCCCTGCAAGCTGCCGTGGGTGGTTCTGCCCCGACCCCTGTTCAGCCCCCACACCTGGAGCAGTCTTGTTTTGAGCTCAGCTTCTTCATCTATAAAGTGTGCATAATGGCATCACCAGCCTCTCAGGTGTGTTAGGAGAATCCATCAGACCAGAGGCAGAAAGAACATTAGGGAGAAAATACAGTTCTCAGTGCCACGTGCAGGAAGAGGCCACCATCTCAAGTGCAAGGGGAGTTCAGGGAGGGGACAGGCTAGAGGAGAGGGCACAGGCCTTTGGGCCTTGCCAGGCCTGGGTTCTGATCCTTCCTCTGCCTCAGTGTGGACTGAGGCAGGTGGTGTCCGGCTGAGCCTTAGTTTCCTCGTGTGTAAAATGGGATGATAGTTTGTACTTCACAGGCTGTGGTGGGTCTCAGAGGGGCAAAGGCCCCAGCATCGTGCCTGGCACATGGGAGACACTTGCCAAGGGCTGGATCTGGTGACCTGGGGTGCCATTGTCAGCCGGTCCTGGGTTTGGATTTTCCAGGGTATAAGGAGGCCCTGGCTGAGCCACAGAGGCAGAGAAGGAGGCTGTAGAAGCCTCAGCCGGTTGCCCCACAACCTCAGCCGGTTGCCCCACAACCTCAGGGCCAGAAGCCACCGTCACTAATGATATATTTAGAGGCACAAAGGTCAGAAATACCAGGCGCTGGCTTCCCTTCTAGGCGGCAGGAATCGTGTCTCCCGAGGCCTGGCTGTCACCAAGCAGATATTTTTTTCCTGTCTGGCAGTCTGAGGATTGGAGTAAAAGCCTGAAATTTAGGAATCACAGTGGTTTGTACCAGCTTGCTGAGACTTTCCATATCCCCAGCCCTTTCCAAAGCCTGTGATGCGACCCTTGGGAGCCCCACCCGCCCTGTTATTCCAGATCACCCGGGGCTCCAGTGTGCATGATCCATTCCCAGTGTGCTCCGGCTCCCTGCCCCTCTGCCTTTGCTTATTCCGTTGCCTCCACTGAGAATGCCCACTCCTCCTCCTCTGCATTTCTGAAATGGATGCATCCTGCTAGGCCAGCTCTGATGGCTCCTCCTTTAGAGAGCCTTTCCTGACACCCTCTACCTCCTGGAAGAGCCTGCTCTGCCCTTCATGCTTCCAGAAAACCTTTTCTGTCTGACTTAAGGCCCTTGATCCACTGACCTATGGTTCTGTGTCTCTCAGACTCAACCACAACCTCTTGGAGGACAAGGGTCAGCTTAGGCAATAGCAGTGCCTGTTATATAATAGGGAATCAATTGATCTTTGCTAAAGCCATGTGCCCCACACCAACCCTGTGGGGTGGAAGGGTTAGGTGGTACACCCCTCTTACTGATGAGGGAAAAATGACTCCCAGAGAGATTCATTTATTTGTCCAAGAGCATCCAGTTAGCAAGTGGTAGAAGAAGGATTCAATCCCAGGTCCTCTTTTGAAAATAAATCAAGAAGTTCAGCTAGAGCCATGCCAGTGTTCCTCCTGGCTCTGGTATGCTGTGGTTCTATGGTTAAAAATGAGGTAGTGGGAGGGACAGATGAGTAATGGATGAATGGATGAAAGAATGGATAAAAAGACGGATATGTAGATGGATACAGGTGAATGGATGGAAGGAGGGACATATGGATTGAAGCAGACACAGCTGGGTGACTCAGTGGATGGGTAAACAAATGGATGAGAAGGATGGATGGAGGACCATGGATATGTTTCTCCTTGCATGCCTTCAAAGCAGATGTCCCACCTCTCACAGGATGAACGTATCCTGGACAATGGGACTCGGAAGTATGGACTTCAGGGTAGTAGGCTGGGTGGAGTGACCCAGCACATGTGTGCAGAAAGTGGGATTGCCAGATGCAGGAGGCGGGATAGTTTGTGGTGTTTGTGGAGTGAGAGAGCTGGGAGCTGGGGACAGAGACTGGGCTGAGAGACTGACCCACTCTCAAAGGTGAGAGTCCCTGATGGCAGAGAAACAGGACCAGGCTGGAAAGAGTTCCAGGCAAAGCCATGTGGCTGGCAAGCCCTCAGGACCTGTGGTTTTCCAGACCTTCCTCTGGCCGAAGCCTGAAGGGCAGTCAGTGAGTGGGAGATTGCCCTTTGACCCCCAGGTTGTACGAGACAGTCTGTGGTTTCAGTCTGCTCCAGAGTAGGGAGGTCTCTCTTCCTCCTCAGGTCCCCAGCCTTGGTGAGTGAGAACCTCTGATAGCTCAGGCAGGGTGTGTTCAAGGAGGCAGTGCAGCTTCACCAGCTGCACAGTGGGTGCTGAGGAGGGGGCCCTCCTGAGGCCGCAGAAGACCCTGGCTCAGGTATACCAGGATCGACCATCTTCCCACTGCTTTTTGCTATCAACCCCCAGACGTTAGCCATGAACTCCAAGCCTTTAGTTCTAATTGCCTAATGGACCAGTGAAGGGACCACAGGCATAAGTGGCCAATGTTGAGCTTGGTGGAGCCTGGATGCTTAGATGCTTCTGGCCTGGAGCAGATTCTTCCAGCTGGAGATGTCTCTCCATTTGCACAAGGCACAGCACTGTGAGCTCCAGGCTCCCTCCAAAGCCCTGATCTAGCATTCCCCAGCACCAAGCTGCACCCCCCTACACACATACACTGGCCCGGCGATCTCCCTGGGAAACCAGGTCCCAATGAGAGTGCCTGGTGTGCCGCTAACTGCTCATTACAGTCACGGCTGCAGCTAAGTATAGCTCCAGCACACACAAGACTAAGACAACAAGGGAACGTCTTCCCATAAAAAAAGCTCCACATGCAAACACACAGACATCTGCACACACAGGCTCCCCACCCTCGTGCAAGCCCATGGCCTTGCACACACATGAATGCATACTTGCACCAATGCAAAGCTTTATCACTTATTTACTCGTTAATTCAATACATGTTTGTTAGGGGGCCAGTAGAGTGGTTAAGTGCATGTGTTCCAGTGTCAGACAAAATTGGGTTTCAAATTCTACCTCCCTCACTTCCTAGTTGTATGACCATGAGCAACTTAACCTCTCTGAGCCTCAGTTTCCTTCTTTGTAAAATTGGGGTGGTGGCCACAGTGTGGACCAGTGTGGACCAGTGGTGTAAAGGTAAATGAGATGGGGGCATGTCAGAGCACTTAGAATAGGCCTGGCTCAGAATGTGTGAGTGCGTGGTAGCTGCCTTCATCATTACTGTTGAGTACCTACTGTGTGCCCAGTTCTGCACTCTTATTTCTGGAGATGGTTGTGAAAAGTAGTGCCTGGTGCATAATAGGCATTCAGTAGATATTTGATGATGGAATGAATGAACAAATGAATGAAAGCTGCATGGATGGGTGGCTGGAGGTCCTCAGAGCTTTCTTCTCTCAGGAGGAATTCACCCTCTCTTGACTTGCATGCAGGCTGTGTCTCTGATAAGATCTAGATGTTCTTGTGGGTAACACAGGGTTTCCAGAGATAGAACAGGAACCCGAAAGTGTCTGGGACACCCCTCATTTTGCAGATGGATAAATGGCAGTGCAGAGAGGCAACAGGGAGCAGGCATTGTCCCATGCCAGTCAGCAGTCAGTGGCCGGAGCCCAGGGCTGCCACCTTGAGCCATCCTAGCACAGTGGCCTAGCATAGCAGGTGGTGCCTGGTCAAGCTGCAGCCCCTGAGCCCTGGGCAGCTGGAGTCTGGAGCCTGGAGACTGCTCAGACTATTCAAGTCCTGGTCCTGGCTTGGGCAGACACAGGAATCATGCAGTCACGCATCAGTCAGATCCCCGGCTAAGCTGTCAGTCAGGCTGGGGCCTCTGGCCGTCACTAGGCAGGGTTCCATCTGCCAGAGAAGGGGCTTGGGTCTAGCCTGGGTACAAAACAAGCTTCAGGATTTGAAGGTCCTGTCACTGTTCCCGACCTTTGAAGAAACCAGCCGCTAAACTGCCTGGGCCATCTCCTCCCATTGCGCCTCTTCAAAAAGAAACTGACATTTCCTGGTGCTTTTTTAAGCCCAGGCTGGCTGGGCCAGGCCCCGGCGTGGGGGGTGGGGAGGGGGCGGGTGGCAATGGGAGTCACACAGCCTGAGTCTCTCCTCACCTTGAGTGATCTCAAGACGCTGGGAATAGACATGGTCTCATCTCCTCACCATGTGTCCCAGATTCCAATTCCGATGCCCAGATTCCAGATTCGCCACTCCAGTGCCCGCATCCAGGCTTTGAATTCCACAATCCAGTGCCAGTTCTGCCCTGTAGACAGGACTCAGGCTGTTGGACTCCATCATGAGCGCCTTCAGCTGGCCTGCCTGCTGGGAGGGAAGGATGTATCTACCCCTCTCCGGAAAGGAACTCTGTGACCTTGTGCGTACTCTCCATGAATGACATGCGTCACTCATGTTCATGGCTGGTGGAGATGCAGGTCTTTGTTCACTGACTGTGCCCATTGTCAAGGAGCTGAAAGTGATTGTGCCTGCTGCCAGTGTAGACATGAGTCTGCTTTCAATGAATGCACTCATTGCCAGTGTAGATACGGATGTGCTCTCAATCACTGTGCCCACTGCCGGTGTAATAAACACTCTTTGCAAAGATCAAGGATGCCTGTTGCCAATGAGAGCATAGCTGAATGATTAGTGATCATGTCTGTGGCTAGCTGAGTCACAGATTGGTGGATGGAGATTATCTTTTTACCAGTGTAGATCTGCTGTTAGTGCGGTCAGTGCCCATGGAAATGCAACTCTGAAATCAACGATTGTGTACATTGCCAGTGTAGACGCAGATGTGATATCATTGAATCAGTGACTGCCCATGTTGACAAGGGGCAGCGAGCACCAGCCGGGGGCTCACTTCTGAAGGAGGCTGCAGGGAGTAAACCATTGTGCCCATTATGCAACTAGAGGGACTGAGGCGAGTGGACACAGGACCCATGTCCACGACCTTCTTTCCACAGAGAAAAGCTGTGCTCGTGCTCCCCATTTCCTGGGGAAGGGGCCTCCTTTCCCCTGCTAGTTGGAGTATTTGGCTGGGCCTTCGAGGCAGGGCCACCCTGACCCTCAGATTCAGCCACTTCATGGACCTTACATTCTAGAGGGGGAAGAGAGTCAACAAACATGAACACCAAGTAAATTAGATAGTGTCAATGCCAACACGAAACCAACTGGATACTTACAACAGAGACCTCATTTCAGATCCTGCTGCCACTTCTGAGCTATGTGGGGTTTTCTTGCACATCTTAACCACTCTAAACATCAATTTTCTTATTTTCTTGTACGTAAATTATACCTTGATAAAGCTGAGGAAAGATGGCATGTTAGATGATCTGTGCTGGGGGGAACAGCAGATTAAGGAAAACCAGATTTTCCTTACTGGAAGTGTTGGTTGAGACTTGAAATAGGGTGGTCAGAAGCACCCTGCTGGGGTGCCATGAGGCAGTGAAGGGATAAGCCATAGGGACACCTGGGGAAAGGCATTATAGGCAGAAGGAACAGCCTGTGCAAGAGCGTGGAGGCAGGCGTATGTCTGGCATATTTGAGGAACATGTTTGAGGAGGCAGATGTGAAGGCGATGGTAGTAGGAAGAAGTTTGGGGAGATGATGGATGACCAGATCAAGTTGGATCTGCAAGTCATTGAGAAGACCTTTGCTTCTCCTCTGAGAGAAATAGGGCACCAGTGCAGGATTCTGAGCAGAGAAATGACACAGTTAGATGCATGTTTTAAAAGCTGTGTTGAAAACAGTCCTAGCACACCAGGAATGTTGGAACCTGTTAGACTAGTGAAGAGACTGGTCTATCACCATGCCCCTGGGGGAAAGGATGATGACTGGGACATGGGTGGTCAAAGCAGTGATGGGAAGGGCTCAGATGCTAGGTCTATTTTTCAAGAAGAGCCACCAGGATTTCCTTACAGATTAAATGTGAGATGTGACAGAAAGAGATGTGTCAAGGATGACTCCAAGGTTTTTGGCAAGAATGTCCTGGAAGGATGGAGACACTCTCTCATGAGATGGAGAGGCTGCAGGGGGTGGGGGTGGCACAGGAGTTCAGTTGACGTGTTAAGTTTGAAAGAGCTGGTAGAATTCCATCTGGAGATGCCAGGGAGTTGGATGCTGGAGTCCTGAGTTCAGGGGAAGGGCTGGGCTGGAGATAAGCCTTTGAGAGTGTGCTGTTTATGGGTATTTGAATGATGGTGGACTTTAAGTCATAAAACTGAGTTAACCACTAAGGATGTGAGTGTAGATGAAGAAGAGGAGCAAGGACTGAGCTCCAGGGTGCCCCGATAGTTAGAGACTGGGGAGAGGAGTTCGCAAAGGACACTAAGAAGGAGCAGCCAGAGAGGTAGGAAGAAAATCCAGAGGCTGTGTGGTCCCACGAAGTACAAGAAGAAGGAGGGAGGGATCAGTGGCATCAGATGCTGCTGGTGAGTCAGGAACATGAGACCTGAGCAGCGCTCCCCTTCTCTCTGCCTAGAATGTGCTTTCTTGCACGTTGCGCTACCGTAGTTGATTCTTATGCATCCTTCCAACCTCTGCACAATTGTCACTTCCTCCTGGAAGCCACTCTAACCTCAAGACTTGTTGTTAAAGGCTCACCAAATGCCTGTACGTTCCCCTTGATGCCCCTGTCACCTCACATAGGTACATATTTGCTTGTATGGTTAATTGATAAATGTCAATGTCCCCCTATCCTACTCCTCCCCCTAGAAGATGTGGCTGTTTTTGCTCACCCTGTACCAAGTACCCTTATAGGCCTGGAGTAAGATGTAAATATTCATTGGAGGGATGCAGGTGGGCAGTCAACTGTGGTCCCACTTGGGTTGTGTTCATTACCCTCCCTGAGTCATTTTTATTCCCTTCCCTCCAAACACACACACACACACACACACACACACGCATGCATGTACATACCTACTGGGAGTCAGGACCCTTAACTCGATACAAACACACAAGTGGGCACAGGAGGGAAATTTCCTAGTGAATTCCAAGTGGACTCCATTCCTAGCTCCTCCATGGAGGTTGGAGCTTCCATTTTCTCATCTACCAAATGGAAGCCATCAAGACTGTCCTGCTGATGGCCCAGTTGGTGTGTGTGTGTGTGTGTGTGTGTGTGTGTGTGTGTGTGTTGTACATATAAGATCCAAAACATGAAGATATGCTATAAACTGAAGAGGGCTGTGCCTATTGTCATCATAATGGGAAGATAAACATCTTTCTCCCAGGACTACCTGGGGGTGATGTGAGAAGGATTTGTAAGTGGAAGTAATAACAGCATAGTGGTTTTGGAGTCAGAGAGACCTGGTTTCAAAGCCCTCCTAACACTTTTGAGCTATGTGAGAGATTTTTGCACGTCTTAACCACTCTGAACCTCAGTTTTTTAATCTGCAAAATGGAGAAAATAATGGCTTCCTTGGAGAAGCTTTTAAAGATAAATGAGATAATGTTTGTAAAGTGCTTGACCTCTGGTGAGCATGCTATTATTACTGTATAGCAGAGGACAGCGAAGCTCAACAAATGTAAATACTCCTATGGCCAAGGTGGTTATGAAGATTAAAAAGGGTAAAATGTGCCATCCATTTAGCCACACACAGTGGGTGATGAACAAAAGCAGACTCTGAAGCAAGTCAGGGGAGATGGTGCAAGGAAGAAAGGGTGAAGGAAGCCTGAGGAAGGATGTCTCAGGGGCATATACTGAGGCTTATCTGCAGGTATAGGCAGGGCCATCACAGGAAGGAAGAGGAGCAGGTGTCTTCTGGTGACCCCAGAGGGGCAGACCTGTGATTGCCTGGAAAATGAGACAGGAGGTTGACTTACATGAGAAATAAATGCATGTCTCTCAGACCGGTTCAAAGACAGAATTAATGGCCTCGTGAGCTTCCCATCACTGTTGGTGACCGACAGAGACATCCGGTTCAGGGTCACTGCAGATGACATCATTGAACTGCCCCCTTGAGAGGCCTATACAGGCCTACCTCTGTGATATTGCGGGCTTAGTTCCAGACTGCAGCAATAAAGTAAATATCGCAATAAAGCAAGTCACATAGTTTTTGGTTTCTCAGAGCATATAAAAGTTATATTTATACTATATTGTACACTATTAATTGTGCAATAGCATTATGTCTGAAAAAGTACACACCTTAATTTTTTAAAAAATACTTTATTGCTTTAAAATGCTAACAATCATATGGGCCTTCAGTGAGTCATAATCTTTTTGCTGGTAGAGGGTCTTGCCTCAGTGTTGATGGCTGCTGACTGATCAGCATGGTGATTGCTGAAGGTTGGGTGGACATAGCAATTTTGTAAAGTAAGACAACAAAGAAGTTTGCTGCATCAGTTGACTCTCCTCTGCACCAAAGATCTCTCTGTAGCATGTGATGCTGTTTGACAGCATTCCATCCACAGTAGAACTTCTTTCAAAACTGGAGTCAGTCCTCTCAAACCCTGCTGCTGCTTTATCAGCTGAGTTTATGGAATATTCTAAATCCTTTGTTGTCATTTTAACAATGTTTATAGCATCTTCACCAGGAATAGATTCCATCTCAAGAAACCACTTTCTTTGCTTATCCATAAGAAGCAACTCCTCATGTGTTCAAGTTTGATCATGAGATTGCAGCAATTCAGTCACATCTTTAGGCTCTACTTCTAATTCTAGCTCTCTTGCTATTTTCACCACATCTGCAGTGACTTCCTCCACTGGATCCTTGAACCCATTAAAGTCATTCATGAGAATTGGAATCAACTCCTTTCAAACTCCTGTTAATGTTGCTATTTTGACCTCCTCCCATGAATCACAAATGTTCTTAGTGACATCTAGAATGGTAAATTCTTTCCAGAAGGTTTCAATTGACTTTGCACAGATTGATCAGAGGAATCACTATCTATGGAAGCTATAGCCTTATGAAATGTATTTCTTAAAGAATATGACTTGAAAGTCAAAATGACTCCTTGGTCCATGGGCTTCAGAATGGATATTGAGTTAGCTGGCAGGAGAACAACATTCATCTCCCTGTACATCTCTATCAGAGCTCTCAGGTGCATTGTCAATGAGCAATAAAATATTTTGAAAGGAATCATTTTTTTCTGAACAGAAGGTCTCAACAGTGGGCTTAAAATATTCAGTAAACCATACTCTAAACAGATGTGCTATCATCCAGGCTTTGTTGTTCCATTTCTAGAGCACAGGCAGAGTAGATTTAGTCTGATTCTTAAGGGCTCTAGGACTTTCAGAATCATGACTATTGGCTTCAACTTAAAATCACCAGCTGCATTAGCCCTTAACCAGAGAGTCAGCCTGTCCTTTGAAGCTTTGAAGCCAGGCATTGACTTCTTCTCTCCAGCTATGAAAACCCTCGATGGCATCTTGTTCCAATAGAAGGCTGTTTAATCTGCATTGAAAATCTGTTGTTTGGTGTAGTCACTTTCATCAGTGATCTTAGCTAGATCTTCTGGATAACTTGCTGCAGCTTCTCCTTCTCTATCAGCATTTGCTGCTTCACCTTGCACTTTTATGTTATGGAGAGAGCTACTTTCCTTAAACCTCATGAACCAACTTCTGCTAGCTTCAGACTTTTCTTCTGCAGCGTTCTCACCTGTCTTAGCCTTCCTAGAATTGAAGAGAGTTAGAGCCTTGCTCTGGATTAGGCTTTGGCTTAAGGGAATGCTGTGGCTGGTTTCATCTTCTATCCAGATCACTAAAACTTTCTGTCAGTAGTAAGGCTGTTTTGCTTTCTTATCATTCATGTGTCCACTGGAGTAGCACTTTCAATTTCCTTTTAGAACTTTTCTTTTGCATTATTCAAACTTGGCTGACTGTTTGATGCAAGAGGCCTAGCTTTTGGCCTGTCTCAGCTTTCGACATGCCTTCCTCACTAAGCATAATCATTTCTAGCTTTTGATTTAAAGTGAGAGACATGAAACTCTTCCTTTCACTAGACCACTTAGAGACCATTGTAGGGTTATTAATTTGCCTAACTGCAATGTATTGTTGTGTCTCAGGGAACAGAGAGGCCTGAGGAGAGAGAGATGGGAGAATGGCCAGTCAGAACACAGATAACATTTATCAATTAACTTTGCCATCTTATATGGGTGTGATTTGCGGTGCCCCAAAACAACTACAATAGTAGCATCAGAGACGAATGATCACAGGTCACCACAACAGATATAATAATAATGACAATTGAAAACATTGCTAGAATAACCAAAATATGACACAGAGACACAAAGTGAGCATATGTTGTTGGAAAAATAGCACGGGTTGCCACAAACTTGAATTTGAAAAAAAAATTGCAATATCTGTGAAATGCAATAAAGCAAAACGCAGTCAAACGAGGCATGTCTGCATATCCTATATGGAGCGCCTTCCTACTCACTGCCTAATCTGGGAATCTTATTCACGTATTTCTTATTCCAATCTGTGGCTTTCTCAAAAAAATGTTTGAGGCACCTAAGACACACCTACAACAGAACCCTTAAAAATAAAGAAGAAAAAATACATGTAGTATAATGAAGAAAAGAAATAGCTATACCCCAAACCCAGGTAAAGGATTCTCCTAGAATTGAGCACTAAATTTAGCCGAGCTCCCTGGCAGTCATAGCAAAAGAGAAAATGTGAAGGGTTTTATGACTCATCATTTACTAACAGAAATGCAGACAGGCGTACTAGGAGACACCTGCTTGTTCTAAGCCCTGAAACGCAAGAGGAATTTCCCACGTGGGATCCTGGTATTCCTCCAAGTCTAAGATGCTAATGGGAGAAGGTGAGAGGAGACCCCCATTAGCCTCCGTGTCTGCTCTCCAGGAGGAACTCTCAGTCCACGGGAGCAGATGCGATATGGGCTCCCGATTGGTCCTTCTGGGGGCCAACACTCAGGCTTCCTGGCCTGTGGGACTGCAGGGGGCACTGTGGGACAGCACACCACGCTCCCTAAGGCCTCCCCTAGGGCCCTCTGTACCTGCTGGTGGCCAAGAAAGGTCAGAGTCGCCAGATCTGGCTACAAGGGCACCTCCATGCCACCTTGCGCGGTGGGGCCTGTGCACGCACTGCCTGCCGCTTAGGGGGCTTATGAAAGGTGATGAAGTCCATTGCTCCCGAGGACAGTGAGACTGATCCAGTGCTGAGACCTCAGGCAAGATTCTATCCCTCTGAATCGCAGCTCCTCATCTAGAAAGTGACGTGATAACACCGCACTGGGCTGGCATGGGGTTTAAACGGGACAGTGCATGGAAAGCCCTGGAAGCAGGGCCTGCCCAAGACTCAGGAACCTGTTGTCATCTCTCTTCTTGTTACCAGAGTTAGGCGGGAAAGTAGGCAGCTCTGGCTTGAGCCCCACTCATCGTGCGACCTTGGGTGTCCTTTCCCTCCTGAGCCCTGAGGCAGGCAGGAGTCCACGTGGAAAACCCTGCAAGCATGGGGACAGGAAGTCCCCCTCACCTCGAGGACCGTGTCTCTCACTGACTGGAGGCCACAGGACTGGGTCTTGGACACACTTGGCCTTGTCCACAGGAAGCTGGCTGTGCGCTGCACCGGCGGTTCCCACCAGGCTGTCCTTGGCTCCTGGTACCTTAACAGGCAAGTGGTAGCAGAAGCATAAAGAATTAGAGAGAAAGGCCTAAAACCGAACACATTTCTCCCTTTAACTATTGCTCTGCTCACCTTCCCACCTCCCTCACCTCTTGGTAATTTGTGAAAAACAAAAACAAAATTCTGTGTTTGGATATTTGATGTTTGTGCAGGGCCGCCTCGACCAGCTCCCAGAATGCCAGTGTGCAAGGGAGCCAGCAGTCTTGGGATTTTGCCCTGGATCTGGGGAAGTCCTAGGCACCTGGCCTTTTCCTCCACACCCCTCAATGTTGTCTTACTTCCTGGGGTGTGTTATTACTGTCCCCATTTTAAGAATGATGGAACTGCATCTCCAAGAGGTTACTAGCCCATAGTCATATGGTTCGTGGCTGAGCTGGGATTCAAACTCAGGCCTCTGAAGCCAAGTCCAGGCCTCCCTTCCTTCCACCTACTTCCCAGCACCTACAGTAGTCCATTATGCATCAGACCTACCTAGCACGTGGGTCTCATCTGGCCCCATGGATCTGAAATGTGAGGATTGGCTGGTGGCATCAGAGCCACCTGGGGCACAAATTAAAGGTGAATTTCTGTTCCCACCTATAACTACTGAGCCAGAGTCTGGGCTCTGTGCTTGGATCTCCCCTCAGTCACTCTCCCCAGCACTCTCGCTCCCCTGCCATCCTGCCCATCGCACCAGCCTCTGCCCACTCCTGCCTCTTTTGTTCCCCACCAACCACCTCCAGGGAAGGGTTCTTACTTCCAGCTCTCCTTACCACCCTTCCGGGGGCATGGGTTTAGCCCCCACCAGGGCCTCCTTGTTGCTAAATCCAGAGATAGCTCCTCCAGCCCCATCCCATGGGATCCCTCTGAGGCTGTCTTCTCAGGGACACCCTCCCCACTTTTACTGCAGGACAAGGGTTGGCCATCACTGAATGTTGGTCCCCTGCTGCTGGGCCAAGCTCAGCCTCACTCACACTGCATGGGCTGAGTGTGGGAAGGGACAGGTCTCTGAAGGACAATGGTGGCGTTTTGTGCCTTAAACTCCCAGGCACCTCTCAGCTTAGCAGTTCCCATTCCATGACTAGAAGATTCTAGGCTTTTCTACATCAGAGACACTCTGATCCTAAACCTTTGGACAGGACCAGGGCGGGAGGGTCCACTGGAGCTTCAAGCTCTGTGTGGGGGCTCAGTGGTGTGTCTGAACACTTACTTCTTGCTCTCTGTGTATTATTTCAACTCACTGCTACAACCACTGGGAGGCAGACAATGAAGGCTCGGAAAGGGACAGTGACTTGACTACGGTCACCTGGTTGAGTCAGGCCTAAAATGCAGGCGAGTGTGATGTCACGGTCCTGCCGTTTCTGCTCCAGCCGCTGCCTCCTCTGATGGGACTCCAGCTGCCTTTTCTGGCCCAGGCTCTTCCCCTTCTCAGATTGAATCCTGGGATGGCAAGTGTCAGTGTGGAGATGCAGGGGACTCCTGAGCTGGGCCGGCTCAGCCCCCCACTCTGCCTATCACCTTCCTCCGGGTCCAGGACAGTCCCAGGGAAAGGGGCACACCCCTGGGCTAATGAAGGAGTGACCATCTCTGGCATGGAAAATGGTCAGGGCCTTGGGTTGAGTCTCGGCTCTGAGAACACGTGCCCAGAGTGCCCAGCCAGACCCTGGTTCCCTGGGAGTTGGCCCAGACACACACATGCACACACTGATACCCATGCACAGCACCCCCCAACACACTCCCCACACACGTAATGCACACACCCACACCCACGCACAGACCCCCACACCACCCCACACACGCAACACACACCCACACACATAGACCCCCACACACCACCCTACATATGCACATATAGACACCCACACACCCCCCCACACCACAACACACATGCACATATACACACCCACAACAGACCCCCACACAGCACCTCACACACACAATACACACCCACACACCGATCCCCACACACCACCCCACACATGCTCATATACATGCACTCACACACACCCCCACACCACACACATGCACATGTACACACCCACACCCACACACAAACCCCCACACCACACCACACACGCAATACACACACACACAGACCCCCAGCCCCCCCCACATGCACATATACACACCCAAACCCACACACACCCCCACACCACCCCACACACGCAATACACACCCACACACAAACCCCCACACCACCCCACACACGCAATACACACCCACACCCACAGACCCCCACACACCACTCCACATATGCACATATACACACCCACACACACCCTCACACCACCCCATGCACACAATACACACACCCACTCACAAACCCCCACACCACACCACACACGCAATACACACACACACAGACCCCCAGCCCCCCCCACATGCACATATACACACCCAAACCCACACACACCCCCACACCACCCCACACACGCAATACACACCCACTCACAAACCCCCACACCACCCCACACACGCAATACACACCCACTCACAAACCCCCACACCACACCACACAGCAATACACACACACAGACCCCCACACACATGCACATATACACACCCACAACAGACCCCCACACAGCACCTCACACACACAATACACACCCACACACCGATCCCCACACACCACCCCACACATGCTCATATACATGCACTCACACACACCCCCACACCACACACATGCACATGTACACACCCACACCCACACACAAACCCCCACACCACACCACACACGCAATACACACACACACAGACCCCCACACACCACCCCACACACATGCACATATACACGCCCACACACACCCCCACACAGCACCCCACACATGCACATGCACACACCTACACTTGCGTAGCCCCACACACACCACCCCACATATCTCCATAGATACACATACACACCCCACAAACCACATATAGCCCCATATACACACACACAACACAAACCACACATAGCCGTGTAGACACACATATACATACACACCACACATCACACACCACAAGAGTCCCATACGCACACACGCCACCCCACACACGTCTCCATACAAACACACATACCACACCATAGCACCATACACGCACACACATAAACACACGCGACAAACCACACTAAGCTCCATACACACACTCACACATACCACTCCATACCTGCCTCCATACGCACGTGCAAACACTCCATATGTGTTCCCCACACACCCCAAACATGTCCACATACAAACACACCTCATGGATGTCCACGCACATACACATGAATCACATACAGCACATGTAGCAACCATTTACACAAAACTTGTGCACAGGCCTAGAGTCAGGTCATGTAGACAGGACACACCTGTCCCACACTGACACTGCCCACCTCCCTAGCACTCCCCGCAGCGCAGACTTCCCCAAGCAGGCTGCCACACAGCCGTGTTCCCAGAACATGCTCACACACACTCTACCCACACCCTCCACGGAGCACCCTGGGAGCTCCTCCAGTCCACTGCCCCCTGTGCCGGTGCAGCATCTGACACCCAGACACCGCGCTCAGGGGCCAGGCCTCCTGGGCCTGATGGTGCAGGCATTTATTGACAGAACAAAAAAGGGACTGGACCCCTAACCATCCCATTTCTTCCCTGCCCTCCCTCCCAGCCTCCAGCTGGCCCAGCACACTGTGGGCATTCTCGGCCCGCGGAAGTCCAGATGAGGCTAATTCAGTTTCTAAACCCAACTCAACTGACAATTTATTTAGGACAATTGGCCATCCCGCCTGCTCTGCATCACTGACTCCGCATGGATTAACTCAAAGGCTGCACACCCCCGCTGGGCAGATTTAATTAGGCGGAAAAACTGACCTGAAGCCTCTGGGGGCCTGGGGCCTGGATGTCAGCCAGGGCTCCCCTGATTAGCTATCACATGCCCCCAGTGCCTGCAGCCCTGCCCTGCCTCAGAATCCTCAGAGAGGACCAATCCAACCCTCACTGTACCCATGATGAAACTGAGGCCCAGAGAGGGGAAGGAACTCGCCAAGGCCACACAGCAAGTGAGCAGCTGCACCAGAATGTTGGTCCCTGCACCACATTACACCCATCGCCTTGTTCCTGAAACGCCAGACTGCATGAACACAGCTCCCCAAGGCGAACCCCTGAACAGCTCCGATCCGAAAGGCAAGCACAATTTTCTAAAGATGACTGTGGCATAAATAATTCATAAATGAAAGTCATGGCACATATTGGTCATTTTAATAGATAGTAAATTGCCTTTCTGATTTATGGTTTCAGGGGTGGGGTTATGATAAAAATAACTTGGTGATTTATAAAACATTTTCTTAAGTCAACAGATCGTTAGTAGGTTTGTCTGACTTTACAGCCAACAGCTTCACCACCCTGGTTACCATAGAAATGGGATGCCTTGCTCTGTTGCCATGGCGACCACTTTCTAGAACACAATTGGTGGGTCTCTCATGGTTTGTGATTTGGTTTTGGGGGAAAAAAAACGCCAGAAACTACCAGCTTGGGTTTATGCCGCATTGTCAGACGATCTCGCCTGTGTTGTCTTGAAATTCTACAGGGTGGCAACTGCCATGGCGAGGCTGGGTGACAGTTGCCTGAGGACTGCCCAGCAGAGCTCCCTCTGTGCCCCCTGTCAGACCAGCAGCCCAGGAGAGACTGGCCTCCCAGCAGGCCTGGATCCTGGGTGTGGTGGGACTCAGCTGCTATAGGCATGGCATGTAGAAGGGAGACAAAGTCTGGCAGGTCACACAAAATCAGGATGCTCACGGGTGATGGGCACAGCCTAGGGTCGGGAAATCCGGGAGATGGCAGCCTGAGCAAGGAAGGCAGAGGAGGCAGAGGCAAGGTGGGCTGGAGCTGCCTGTCCTGTGGGAAGGGGACAGACACTGAGTCAGTTACACCTGGGGTTGGGAGAGAGAGGTCTGCAGGGAGCTGCCGGGGCACAGCTGGGGCCTGCATGTGCTCACAGTGCGTATGCTGTGCTGTTACCTCTGCTGCCGAGTGTGTATGCACGAGTGGTGCGTGTGTGCGCCTTGCGGTGCAGCACCCGAGTGTTTCTGCTGGTGTGTGGCGATGTGTCTTTGCAAGTACTATCTGGGCTCCTGTGTTTACTGTGTGGTGGGGACATTGTTGTAGTTTGTGTGCCATGTGCACAGTGTCTGTGCTTAGGTAGTGGATGAGACGTTTGCTTTGGGTCACTGTGTGTATTTGTGCTCTGTGGGTGACTCTTCCATGTCTCTAGGTGGCTTGGATTGGGAAGCAGATAGCTCATGTGGGAAGCAGCCCCCTACTCTTGCCTGTGACCCTACAGCCCCGGGGATGACAGCCCAGGGTTGCCACATAGGCTTTTCTGAAGCTTACTAGGCAGAGGGTCCCTCTGCTGTTGACATTATACCTTGCTAGATAGGGGCAAGTGTCCCCACCCAAGGGGCTGCTCTTGCCCCAGTTGCTAGCAGATTCTGGGCAATGAGGTCTAAGAAGCATTTAGACGTGGCTGGCTCCAGTCTTTGGATCCAGGTAACCCTGCTCTATCACTGGGGATAGGCACAACCTGCTCTTAGGGATACTGGGCTGTGCCTGTTAAGCTCCTAGACAGAGCCATTTAGACACAATCGGGGGCAGCTCTCCAGTGGGTGGGGCTGCATTTTTAGCTCCAGGAGCTTTGGTGACTCTGGAGGCAAGAGCTTAGGTTCTAGAGCTCAATACACTTGGGAGGCCTAGTCAGGTGAATCACCTGAGATCAGGGGTTCTAGACCAGCCTGGCCAACATGATGAAACCCCATCTCTACTAAAAAACACACACACACAAAATTAGCCAGGCGTGGTGGCGGGCACCTGTAGTCCCATCTACTCAGGAGGCTGAGGTGGAGAATCACTTGAACCCAGGAGGCAGAGGTTGCAGTGTGAGCTGAGATTGCACCATTGCACTCCAGCCTGGGTGACAGAATGAGACTCTGTCTTTAAAAAAAAAAAAAATAGCCAGATGTGGTGGTGCAAGCTTATAATCCTAGCTACTTGGGAAGCTGAGGCGGGAACCCAGGAGGCGGAGGTTGCAGTGAGCCAAGATCATGCCACTGCACTCCTGCCTGTGTGACAGAGCAAGACTCCATCTCAAAAATAGCCAGATGTGGTGGTGCAAGCTTATAATCCTAGCTACTTGGGAAGCTGAGGCGGGAACCCAGGAGGCGGAGGTTGCAGTGAGCCAAGATCATGCCACTGCACTCCAGCCTGTGTGACAGAGCAAGACTCCATCTCAAAAACAAAAACAAAAACCAAAGAAAAACACCTGGGTCCGAGTCTCAGCCTCATCATGAGCTTTAAAACCTTGGCTTAGTCCCCGAACCTCCCTGTACCTGCATTTCCTCCTTGACACAATGGGGATATGACCCTGTCTCACCAAGATGGTGTGAAGACTGAAGGCGCATAGTACGTCCTCAAGCTTTGGGAGCTTTTTCCTCTCTCCTTCCTATGCACAGCCAGCCCTGGAGAATGGACACAAGGGACCTCGGGCTTCGTTCTATCGCTCCAGCTGTGCCTGTGGCTGACCTCCTACTGGTCGAGACTTAGGAGGACACTGGGGTCTGAGCAGGCCGGGGCATCTTCCCCCGCAACCCTCTAGCGGTCCCTTGGGATTTGATGTTGCTGGGGCTCTGCCTGTAACAGAGAAGATCAGGCCTCACAGTAGCAGAGGACAGGAAGGCAGGCACCCAGGGAGCCTGAGCAGGGCGAGAGGCCTGGCCTCCACCTCTACTGACTCTCTCTGGGGACGGGGTCTTTGCACCTGGACCTGGCTTTTGCTGCCTGCTCCCCATCCTCCACTCCTTGGGCACTGGGGCCCAGAGAGGAAAGAATCTAGACAGGCTGTCCATTGATCCCTGAGAAACAAAGACTTTTTACCCTAATCTTATAAGGCCTGAGTTTTCCGATAGGGATCTGAACTGAGAGAAGGACTTGAGATGAGAGCTCTGAGGCCCATGGGGGCGCCTGGGAGTTACCAGGCTCCTGGGACATCAGTGCCCTCTCTGGGCTGTTCCCGTGAGCCTCCCCAGGCACTAAAGAGCTGGAGTTGGAGATGGGCTTGCTGCCTCCCTAGGGTGCATTTAGAGACTCCTGGGGGATTCCCTTCAGTTGCTGCCTCCTGTGGGCCACGGCTGTGAAGGGGAGCCTCACCTCAGGGGAAGGTCCACTTAGTAGGGCCCTGAAGGATGAATGGGATATTTCCAGACAGAGACTGACGGGAGCACTCTCCAGCAGAAGGAACAGCAGGTACAAAACCACGGAGGTGGGGAGACACTCTATGGTCAGAAATGGCAGAGGTGTGCACATGGCAAGAATGTTGGGTGCATGCAGGGAGAGGACCCTGGGAAATTAAATGAGGCCAGGGTGTGGAGAGCCTCATGTGCCAGGCTGGGAAATTTGGGCTTTCTTTGTGGGCTGCATGGGCAGAGGTGGGATTCCAGTTGACAGCACCCTCTGGTAGCCAGACTGAAGTCTAAAACATGCTTTGATGGCAGTGACCCTGCCCGGAGAGCGTCCCATATGAACAAGGGGTACAGTGGAGAATGGATGTCGGGGGGCGGTTTGGGAAGGGGATGTCCTGGCTGATGTGGGGCAGTGAGGAGGGGAGGTGCCTCCGGCCTCCAGCCAGGATTCAGAGCCAAGTGTGCAATGGGTCCTGCCTCTTGGCACCGTTCGGTCACCCACAGTGTGCTTGTTCCTCTCCTCCCATATAAAGGCCAGGGCAGGGGGTGCAGCTAGGGGGGCCTGCCCTGCCCTCAGGGAGTCTCTGGGCTGTGAACACCAACCTCCAGGATGGGGCCTTCTAGGAGGATCTGAAGCCAGATACCCAGCAGACCAGGATATGTGTTTTAGCTCCAAGAGCCTTGGTGACTCTGGTGATGGAGAGAGCTCTGGAGCTCATTAAGCTTGCAGCCAGAGTGGTGGCCTCTTCCTGTTGCTTCCATGTTGCTTTCCTGGTCTACCTCTGTGGTGCCCCAGGTCTGGTCTTTCTGGATCTAGAAGTCATGGCTTTAAACCTCTACCCTGCCTCTCTCAAGTGCACACAAATTACTCTGACCTTTTTCCGGCCTCCTCTAGTTCATAAGGCTGAGGATTCAGCTTTTCAGTCCACTGCATTGTACTTGTCTCTGAACGTATCCTTCACCTGAGCTAGGTAGGGAGCTCCCTGAGGCTGGATTGAGGCCTTATTCAACTCTGTGCCAGGCAGAACTTGGTGCCTTGTGAGGAATGGATGGATGGGTGCATGGATGGATGGAAGGGAGGGAGGGAGGGAGGGACACAGGAAAGAGGGAGGGAGAGAAAGAAAAACAAAAAAGGAGGGAAGGGAAAAAGAATGAATGGATGTATAGAAGGAAAGAAGGGAGGGAGGGAGAGAGAAAAGAAGGGAGGGAGGATGAGTGGATGGATGAGTGCATGAATGGATTTAAGAAAGGATGAATGGATGGCAGGGAAGGAGAGAGGAAAGGAGGAAGGGAGGATGATGCACTGGTGAAAGAAAGAAGGGATAGGCCAGGTGGGGTGGCTCTTGCCTGTAATCCCAGCACTTGGGGCAGTCAAGGCAGGAGGCTCTCCCGAAGCCAGGAGTTCAAAACCAGCCTGGACAACATAGGGAGACCCTATCTCTACAAAATATAAATAAATAAATAAATAATTAAATAATTAAAATTTAAAAACAGAAAGGAGGGACAGATGGATGGAAGGAAGGATGCATATGGACCACACTTGATAGTGGCTCAGGAGACAGTTTTCTGAAAATTGCACAATGCTGTAGAACCAACAGGACTAATAGTGTCCCCTTGGCATAGCTTAGGCAGATCTCTTCCTGTTTCTGGACCTCAGCTCCCCATTCGTAGCATGTGGTGTCTACAGACTGCTCTCACTCCGTCATTCTGCGATGCCAGCTTTGTCGCTTCCCTTTGCTCCCAACTTCCCCCAACACAGAATGTGGTTTGGAAGGTCCACATATTTCTTGGTCCCCAGATCCCTGCCAGGTTGAGTGTCAGGCCCTGTGACCATGGTTAATCCAAACAAGACTGTTCTGGGACTTCCAGGGCACCCCCCTGGGTGGGGGAGGGGCATCACTGCAAACAAGGAGGCCCCTAGCGGCAGCATAGCTGCCTCCTGCTGCTGACACAGGGTGCAACTTCGGCCCTCCTCCAAGTGATCTATGAGGGCAGGTCAGAGAACAAAGGTGTCACCCCTTACAGACTGTAGCCCAGAGCTGCCTCCTGGAGATGGCACTGCTTTGGCCATGGCTAGGTAGGGAGAAGGGGAACCCAGAGGAGTGGCGTGCAGTGAGGACATGCAGGCAGGAGTGAGTATCTGGGCCCCTGAGAGAGGGCTGACTGGCAGGGGCCCATCCGCCCAGGGCAGGGCCAAAGGAGGGCACAGTATGTTAGAGTCCCGGTGGGCCTGGCAGGAGACTGAGAAGAGACCTTGCCCCAGGATCCAGTCTGAACAGGAGGGTTTGAAACTCAGAAAGCTGCTCGATTCTGTCTCCTCGGTACCCATGCCTGCTGCAGGCTAGAGAAGCCCAGGGGGTCAGTAGATGAGACCTCCAAACCAAACTAAAGGGTCTCCCGAACCTTTTTGCAGGGGGCCCAGGGCCAGAGCAGGTGGTTCTGGACAGGCATTCCTTTTCACTGGTGCTGTCTGAAAGAGTAGGAGCCCACACATGTTTGGGAAGCCCCAGGCCTCTAGCAGCTTCTTCCTCCCTCCCACTCACACCCTTACCCTAGGGCTGGAAAGGAGTCAAGTAGAGCCTATGGGTTATGGTGCCTTTGGGGATCCCTGGTGCAATTCTCCTGATGCCTGAACCCTCAAACAGTCGCTCTCACAAAAGATCTTTCAGCCTCTATTTGAGTACCTCCAAGGACAGGGAATTCATTACCATGTTGTGGTGCAAGTTCCTAGGAAGACAGAGAGAGGGGGTACATTTTAAAAATCTGTCTAAGACCGTGGGGAAGACATACACTTTTTTCAGTTCTAGGCAGGATAGAACCTGAAAGAGACCACATGAGGGAGGTACAGACTCATGAAAAAGCAGCAAAGAGCCTGGAGTTGGGAGAACAAATGGAGATCTGGCCTCTGAGGGGCTTCATTCCACTCTAGCTATTCCGTCTTATTTCTTTGCAAACTTCAGCCCCAGCAGGCTGGGTCACTTTTATTGGGCAGGGTGTAGCTAAATACCTTAACCAATCAGCTCCAAATCACAGTGGCTGAACACAATGGAAGTTTATTTCCCACTCAGGTAACAGTTCAATGTGGGTATTTGGTGGATGTCTTTGTTTTCAGGGACCCAAGCTCCTTCCCTCGGTAGTTAGGCTAGTTCTTGGGGTTTCCACATTTAGCTGGCAATAGGGAAAGAAGAGAGCATCAATAGGGGGAAGAAGAGAGCATGGAAGACGGAGTAGGAGGGTTTTAGAGCTTGCCCTGGCGGTCGTGCAGGCCCCCCGTGCCCTGAGGAGAGAAATGTGGCACGTTGTGATGTAGGGGGCCTAGTGCAGGCATCTCTCCCAGCCTGGCCCTGGGACTGGAGAGAGGCAACCCAGGCTTCTCCACTCTGGGTGGGCCTCCCCCTGACACTGTGTCTTTATCCCCACAGTATGTGGCCTTCGCTTCCCTCTTCTTCATCCTGGTCTCCATCACCACCTTCTGCCTGGAGACCCACGAGCGCTTCAACCCCATCGTGAACAAGACGGAGATCGAGAACGTTCGCAATGGCACGCAAGTGCGCTACTACCGGGAGGCAGAGACGGAGGCCTTCCTCACCTACATCGAGGGCGTCTGTGTGGTCTGGTTCACCTTCGAGTTCCTCATGCGTGTTGTCTTCTGCCCCAACAAGGTAGAGTTCATCAAGAACTCGCTCAACATCATTGACTTTGTGGCCATCCTGCCCTTCTACCTGGAGGTGGGGCTGAGCGGCCTGTCCTCCAAGGCTGCCAAGGACGTGCTGGGCTTCCTGCGCGTCGTCCGCTTCGTGCGCATCCTGCGTATCTTTAAGCTGACCCGCCACTTTGTGGGCCTGCGGGTCCTGGGCCACACGCTCCGCGCCAGCACCAACGAGTTCCTGCTGCTCATCATCTTCCTGGCCCTGGGCGTGCTGATCTTCGCCACCATGATCTACTACGCCGAGAGGATAGGGGCACAGCCCAACGACCCCAGCGCCAGTGAGCACACGCACTTTAAGAACATCCCCATCGGCTTCTGGTGGGCCGTGGTCACCATGACGACCCTGGGCTACGGAGACATGTACCCGCAGACGTGGTCCGGCATGCTGGTGGGGGCCCTCTGCGCACTGGCGGGCGTGCTCACCATCGCCATGCCCGTGCCCGTCATCGTGAACAATTTTGGGATGTATTACTCCTTAGCCATGGCTAAGCAGAAACTACCAAAGAAAAAAAAGAAGCATATTCCGCGGCCACCGCAGCTGGGATCTCCCAATTATTGTAAATCTGTCGTAAACTCTCCACACCACAGTACTCAGAGTGACACATGTCCGCTGGCCCAGGAAGAAATTTTAGAAATTAACAGAGCAGGTAGGAAACCTCTTAGAGGCATGTCGATCTGACCTTTCACCTCCGCCCCTTGTAGCGATGATTCCAGATCCAGTCAGACTGCTTCCTTAGTTCCGTGGGTGACCCCGGACTCCGCACTCAGTCTCGAGGTGTGGAGCCTGAGGGCCCCGGGAGATGCTGGGCGGCCAAATTCAGAAGGCGAGAGCCTGCTAGAGGAACCTCACTGGTGCCCCTGGGTAAGGAGGTTGACGCGGTTGGTCTCCTGATGTTCTGAAGAGACAACGCGGCCCGCCAGTTGCTGAGGACTAACTTAGCAGGAGCCGGGGGGCTCTGCTCCGCGGGGCAGGAGTCCTGCGTGAGGCTCTGACTCAGGCCACTGACCCGGTGTTGGGACAGGGCGGGGGCGGGTGTGATTTGGAAATGCCAGACAGCCTTTGATCTGGTCCTTACCACGGCTCCCTTCAGGCTGTGTAGACGGCAGAGATGGTGCATGGGATCTGGGCAGGAGGGTCCCTTGCAAAGGCAGGAGCAAGGGTTCTCACCCCCAGCAGAGCCTGTCTCCATAGCTGAGTAGAATTCCTGCCCTGATTCGGGCTGCCCAGCTCGAGATCCTTCCCAGGAGACACCTGTAGCCCTCCGTGACAAGCTTACTTACCCCATAGCATGCCGAACCAACTCATCTTCTACCACCACTCTAGAGTTTAGCCTTTATCTTTAGGAACCTGTTGGAGTGACTCTAGCTTTCACGTTGTCTGTTTGGGTTGATGGTCGAGTGGGAGTTTCCGGTGACCTGATGGAAGCAGCTGCCGAGCAAAGGACTAGAGGGGGCCGCCACCCTGGGCAGCTTAGATGAAAGCGCTACAGACCAGCAACAGCCTCCCACCAAGGGTTCTCCCCGCTTCCAGCAGTAGGGACTGCAGCAGCAATATAGACATCCCAACCAGCGTACAACCACTTTCCCGTGAATTCACTGGGGGCCGGGAGGGGGGAGGGGGGCATGAAACAATACTAGTCACCGTGGGATATATTCTAATATTCCATGGCTAGTGGTTCGTTATGGGACTATCTCAGTTTTATGAGAACCTGCACATAGCACATAAAGTTGATCATGGGGCTCTGGTCCGAAGATATAAAGCCCATAGTCTACCTCTACCCATGGAATACCATCGACTTATTCTGTGGACACAGGGATTTCAAAGGAACAGATGACCCATAGAAGAATGACAGCACTGAGTAAGAAGGAGTGCCGGGTGAGCGGGAGGTTGACATGACAGTTAGGTGGCATTTAGTCTATGAAGGACCTCCCCATGCCCAGGTCTGGCAGGAGACTGCTGGCTAGCTCAGCTCCAGGTGGGGAAGTTTCTGCGTTTTGGGCGGCCTCTCCCAGTGGATGAATGATTTTCTTCCCTGCTATCACTCTCTCTGACCCACCACCCCATCCCGATCCTCTCCTGGCTTTATCCCACAGCTATGCTGGCCCGAGCACTACGCCCAAGGCCCATTTCTTTGCCCATGGGGGCTTCCCAGCCCTTTCACCCTGCCTCATACCCTCCCCTTCCTGGGATTTCTGTAGGTGCCTGAGAGGAACATGGCCAGGGGTGGGCAGGGTCTCTGAGGCTGAAACAGCTCCGAGCTCTCTGCTTTGGATTAGCTAGTTACTTGATTTCAGGAGCTGCCAACAGGGCTCTGGGCCTCTAGGGGGAAGGTGTGGGCTGGCCCAGGCTCCAGCTTCCATGTGGGCCTAGCAAGAAGAGCTCAGCCTGAGTGGCATCACTGTGGCACTACCTGGTCCTTCCTTTGCATCCTCCCCAACACTGGATCTTTCAGGATTTTTGCCCCAAGCACGGGTGCCCCAGGCCAGCCAGTCAAGAATCCCTACTGCTCTCTAGGCAGGCCCAGATTCCTCTGTACTCTTGGACAATGACAGTATTATCCTGTGCGGAGTCCCCCTGCCCCCCAGGGAGTGCAGATGTGTTTGTTCAGACATGCATACCAGCTAATCCCAGGACACAAAACCTGTAAAACCCATGCACTCCTGTAGGATTGCCCCTGGGCTCCACAGTCTCTTCCCAGCCCTGCTTTTGGGAGCCACCTTGCCCTGGTCTCAGGTTTCAGGGGCCCAGACAGTTCTGGCCTGGACAGTCTCTGTGGCTGAGGGAGTATTTGGGGCCCTCCCAAGCTTGCCCACTGGAGCTTGGATGCCTGGATCCCCCCTGCCTCCCCAGCATCCCAGCTGTGCTCCCAAGCCCTTCCCAAGCACTCACTTCCCAGTGGTGTTGGTGCTGTCCTGATATCCTGACCCCTGAGGCTCCAGCCTCATCCCTCACCAGAATACTTCTCCCTCCAAAAGCTGGCGTGAGAGACCTCGGCTGTCCACCACCAAGAGGAGCTGTAGTCTTTAGGGGCGTCATCCCCACCTCTGCACCCCAGAGTTCTTCCCATTCGCCTTTTTTCCTGCTTGCAGCCACACACGTAGATGGGCATAGGGTTGGGGTGAGTTTGTGGGAGAGTGAGGGGGAGGCCAGGGCAAAGAGGGTAAATGTGGCCCCACGGGAATTGTGAGAGATGAGATGCAGCCCCCCAAGACCTTTCCAGCCTCACTGTACCCCCAAGGCAGTCTAGTGGCCTTACCAAAACCTGAGGTTCTCCAGTTCCACTTTTAAAACCAGAGTTAGGGGCTGTGTGTGGCATGCTGGGTTCTGAGGGCATCCCTCCCGTCCCCCAGGCCAGCCCCCAGTGGTGCCAGCAGCACCTGCCCCTCACCTCCACCTCTTGGTCTTGCCTGAAGCCTCAGTCTGTGTGTCTGTCCCAGGGACAATCTGGTCTCCTCCTCTGTGCTGTGGCTGGTATGGCCTCAGTGTCTGAGGTCTTGTCCTGGGAGGGGTATCAAGAATCCAGTTCTCACCTGGTTGTAAAACCTCTTGGAGGATGCTAGGAGGGCACCCTGGCACAGCCAGGATTGCCTGGGGCTGAGGGGCTTAGGAGAAGCTAATTCTCTCCCAGAAAGGGGCTCCCTCCTGCATCTACATTTGGACGCCCAGACCGCCCGCTCTGGACAGCCCACAGTGCCTCCTCTGAACCGCCATGCCCATTCGCATGTGTCTTGTCCATCTCTGCTCCTGTGATATGGGTCAGTCCTTTGTGGTGCCGCGTCCAGGGCTGCAGGGTCCCACGTTGGTGAGCAGGGGGTGGCCAGGAGGGAGAGGTGGTGGCTGGGCTCCCTTCCTGCCCATGGCACCTAGAACAGCTGCGAGGTCCCAGAGAAGCCCCTGCCTGGGTTCCCTGGGAGCTAACCCTGCAGCCTCTGGGTTATCTTTGGCCAAGGGGTCTAAAGTCTCCTATCCCCAGCCCCTCTACTTCCCCTGCTGGGCTGCAGTGGCCGCCCAGTGAGTGGTGCTATCCATGGGTGGGGAGGGTGCTGGGCAGAGCTGACTAGGCAGCGGGTGGGGCTAAAAGCGTTTCTGCAGGGTCAGCAGCATGGGCCCTGAGTGGGGTCCTTGTTGTCCTCAGGTGGGCTGTGGGGGAAGTAGCGGAGAAATGAAGTGACACTGTGGGCCAGGCCTGGGTGTTCTTTTCCATGTTGTTCACATTTTCTCTCTTTCTCTCTCTCTCCACTAATGTTTCTCTCTCTCTCTCTCGTTTTGTTGCATGACTTGTGCCGGTTCTCGTGATTGTTCCCTGCTCGTGTCTCACAGACTGTCCCCATTTAGCCTGGGACTTTTTTCCTGAGTCCCTAGCTGGGCAGATCCCTTGGGGCTAAACCCAAGGAAATGCCCAGCAACCCCCACCCCACCCCAGCCCCGCGTGCGCCCCTCTGGTGCCCGCAGCTGGTGTGAACAGTAAGTACTTTGGCGGTGCCTGGAGACCAGGGCAGAAAAGCCAGCTCTGCTGACTGAGGGCCCAGCCTCGGGTTCTCCTTGCTCCAAAGTTTAAAAAAAAATGACCCTCTCGCGGATGCTCATCTCAGCCCATTTCAAGCCTGGAAACCATCTCTGAGACGCTGTCCATGCTGCCATTTCATCACTGCAGGCCTGTGGGTCTAGTGGGGGCCTGGGGGCCCTGGGCTGGGGGAGGCAGGGCCCCCAGCCTCTAGAAAGCAGGTGGGAACGGAGGCTCCTAGCCACTATCTCATCCAAAGGACGGGGCAGGAGCGGAGGCTTACACCTTTGGCCCTCTTCACGGGTTTCCCAAATTTATACAGTTGGCCCCTCCTTGGTTTCTCTTTCTTTCAGCCACCCCTCTGGAGTGGGGGGAGGGAGAATGCCCCAGTTTCTGAAAGCGTCTTAAACCACAGATAGACTAACAGCCAGTGGGACTGGGCCCATTCACAGAGCAAGACTTAAACTTCCCCACCCAATCGTTAGCCCCTCCTCAAAGGTTAGGGTTGAGAGAAGAAGCACGCCCTAGGGGTGTCCCAGGAATCCCCCAGGAGGGAAAGGTGCCAGGCTGTCATCCCTCTAGGGATCCCTGATGGATGCTGCTTGTCCCCTGCCCAAAACCATCCCCAACTTTGGGCCCTTTAGAGATTGTGGGAGCTGGGAACCCCCAGGGTCTGGGGGCTTGTGGGCAGAGCCAGTGGGTGGGGGCCCAGCATTCAGAGCCAGAGAAGGGTCTCAGGTGGCACCATCTCCGCAGAGGCAGACGCAGAGGCAGAGGCAGAGAGAAGGCACTCCCCCCTCTGACCCATCCCCCCCAGGCAAGAACTGCAGGCTGTGGACACCTCCCCTGGCAAAGGATGGCCAACAGAGACTCCGAGAGTCCTCCCTCCCCTCCCAGAAGGAGACACTGCCTGGGAGGACCCGCTGTTCTCCCCTTGAGAAAAATTCATGCAGGGTGCTATGGGCCTCAACCCCCACATCGTCATCCGCATCCTTTCCATAATGTTTCCCTCCCCTCTCCCAGCACCCTCCTCCCTCAGCCCAGAGACCCTTGGATGGAAGACGGGGCCAGCCAGAGTGGGAGGCAGGACCAGCGTGTCTGTGAGCACATGTGTGTGCCTGCAGACATGCCCCCAGACCCCAGAGATGCCCCGGCCCCAGTCACATGGTGTCAGAGTTACCTTGGCAACTGGCCTTTTTGGTTCAGAGTAAATTGGGAAGTGAAGCCCCTGGGATTTGTCAAGAAACGCACTGTACGTGAAATGCTTTGCCATCTTGTACGAAAGAATTTTTTTTTAAGTTCCAAAATTATGATGGGATTTTTTTGGATTTGCTTTACGAATAAACCTGATTGGTCCATTTCTCTTTTGACTGACTGCCTCTTTGTAGTGACATGATGTGTACACGGGCGGTGATCCCACCCACGTGCACGCCCAGTGTGTGCACGTGGGGAAGGATCACTTCTGCGTGTAGTTACATGATGTGAACAGGATCACGGGAGAGTGTTCAATTGGGTGGACATTGTCTCCAGCCTTTTCGCCCTGTCTACTCTTTCAGAGAGCCTCCTCTAACGTGGTCATGCCCAAGTTGGTTTCCCTCTTCCACAAAAGGGCTTGTGCTTGAGGCTCTCACCCTAGATGAAGTATTGGAGTTGGCTCCACCCTGGCCAGGAAGATTCTGCTTTGAGGGCAGAGAGTTTGGGGCAGGTTCGGTCCTCAAGAGTGATGGGATGGGGGCAAAGACCAGTTAGGGCTACCTCTGTCAGCTCCAGAGGCTTCCACGGCTCTGCTCCAAGATCTTGGAGAGATGGGGCTCCTTGCTCTGGCCACACTTTGCCCCTCACCAAATGTGCTCCCAGACCTCCTCCCAGGCTTCTTCTCAGGCTGCCACAGAGGTCAGAACTCCAATTTCCCCCACCCAAGTCCATCAGCCGCTGTTGTCTTCTACACCTTCATCTGCCTTGCTTTGCCGGGGACACTGACCAGAGGGGACAGAGGAATGGGAGCCCCTCCCAAATCCATGTCCTGCTGTCACAGCCTCATGCATACATCCTTGTGGTGCCTGTGCAAGCTGACCAGGCCTGCTGGGGGCAGCATGGAGTGGAAGACACTGGCTTGATATGTGTGGGGACCAGAGCAGACTGAGTGATCAGCTTGGGTCCGTCCGTGTGGGGGATGGAGCAGATGGAGTGGTCAAATTGGGTTTGCATGGGCAGAGAGGAAACTGTGTGACCAGGACTGGTCTGTATGGGGGTTGGGGCATAGAGTGACCAGACCAGGTCCGTGTGGGAACAGAGTAGACTGTGTGACCAGGCTTAATCTGTACGGGGAACAGGGCATACAGAGTGACCTGCTTGGGTCTGTACGGGGTTGGGTGGGGTGGGTGCAGGCTGAGTTGTTAGATGGGGAGTGGGGGCAGTGTGAACCAGGTGATCAGATGAGATCCAAATGGGAGATGGGGTAGATGAGGTGGTCTGGACAGGCCTAGGGAAGCCCAAGCAACTGGCTGGCTGCAGACAGGAGGCAGCCGGGCTCTGGTCAGCAGCAGAGGGGTCCGGAAAGGCCCCTCTCTGAACTGGAGTGTTTCTGCGTGTCAGTGTCTGTCTTCTCCCTGAGCTGTGTGTCTGGCTCTCCCCCATGACTGCATCCACACCATCCTGTTTCATCGGCCCTGCCTGGGGTTCGGGGCCGACCCCCAGCACCACACCTGCTGGGCCCATCACCAACTCATCTTTTTGCAAACTTTGAGCAAACCCAGGAGTCCCCACTCCCAGCACTGTGGGCAGCCCGAAGGCTGCCTGAATGAGCTGAACTCCCCCAAGCCCCCTGCCTTGTGCCTTCCTCCCTCCACAGCCCGCCCGCTTTCCGTCCTCAGGGACACTCGAGCTGCCCTCTGCCAATACCCCGCTTCTGGCCTGTCCCCCCCTGCCCCCCACTAAACAGTTTTCAGTGTCTCAATAGCTTC
Source organism: Colobus angolensis palliatus (assembly GCF_000951035.1). Lineage (NCBI taxonomy): Eukaryota > Metazoa > Chordata > Mammalia > Primates > Cercopithecidae > Colobus > Colobus angolensis. Next base: position 1,238,461 of record NW_012114755.1, read on the forward strand.
TGCTTATATGTTTGAAGATTCCAAACTGAATGGGGAGGTGGCGAAGGCCGCGCTGGCGAACGAAGACTGCCCCCACATAGACCAGGCCCTCACTCCCGATGAGGGCCTGCCCTTTACGCGCTCGGGCACCCGCGAGAGATACGGACCCTGCTTCCTCTTATCAACCGGGGAGTACGCGTGCCCACCTGGTGGAGGAATGAGAAAGGGTATGTAGAGGAAGCTGGAGCACTGTGCATCGTCCGGGCCGCCTCGCGCTCCTGCAGATGGGTGGGCAGGGCGGCGGGCAAGGGCGCTGAGGGGCAGGCAGGCACACGGAGGGGGGCAAGGATGGAGGGAGTCTGCCAGGGTCAGCCCCTGGAGGGCTGAGGTCCTTTCCCCCAGGTGAGATGTCAGGCTGGCAGAGAGAACCTGAGGCCCTGGCAGCTGTGGGTTGGTATTGAGCTGGGAGTTGAGAGGTGACTGAACAAACTGACTTAAGGCCATGACCCCAAGGCAGGGGGTATCCAGGAACGCAGGAGGAGCCTTGACTCCCCTAGGTTGCTCTGGCAGATGGCAGGTCAGGTGCCAAAGGCAAAGTGATCTCTCCTCTCCCCTGGTTGAGGAGGGCAGTGGAGTGGGCCAGGACCCTGTGAACTTAGCTACCCAAGATCCATGTTCTTGGCATGGAAGAGGTATCCTTGAAAGATAATCAACCCACAGGCCAGAGGGAGGAGAGGCAAGAAGAGAGAGATGTCTTCAGGGCTTGTGGTTAAGGCCATTGTCCTTGTAGTCAGAATATTGCCAGTGGCAGATCGAGAACTTGCCAAGAGAAGGTGGTTGAGCAGGACGGTGCAGCGCCTTCCATCCCCAGCACCCATGAGCTTCTGCCCTGGGTGTGGTCAGCACCCTCTTATGGTTGGTGAAGGCTGAGGCCACTGGTGGCCTCTGTTCCAGGTCTCCTTGTAGTCAGAACGCTAGACTGACCCCACTGGAGAGAAAGGCTTCTCCTAGAGCTTCAGCACGGGCTGGGGAGAGGCTTGGGGTGGGGGCCCAGGGCGCCTGAGCTCAAGGCTCCAGGTACTGGCCCGGACCTAGAAGGCAGAGGACGCCTTTCTTGGTACAGCAGACTGGCTGGGCAGCTCGTGCATGTCTTGGAGCGCCTCACACGCGCACACAGATGCATGCTGACCGGGGTGAGCAGGCTGGGTCAGAAAAGGAGTTGGGTTTTTGAAATCAACAGTTGGTGCAGCCTATGGTCACTCACAACTGCTCCAGTATTTGAAGTGATTAAACCATATGCAGGAGAAAACACAGAATGCAAAAGCAAAGGCAAACCGAGAAGAGCAGAGACAGCCCACACAGAGATGAGGGAACGTGGTTCTGGTCACTGGTGCTTAGTTGTGCCCACCTGGTCTAGGCTGGTCTCTGCTTCTCTGCCCTGCCCAGTGGTCCTTTGGGCCCTGGCACGGTATGCAACTCCCTGCATGGTGCTGCATGGCGGAGGGCTGCCAGCCTTCAGGAGGGTCCCATCCTTGGCACCGGCCATGGATGGGCCTGATGTTCCCCTTTGCGACTGGCTTTTTCCCAGTTGAAGGTGCTAGAATGGCCAGAAGCAGAATACCCGAGGAGTGAGGGGAAAAGCAGGTAGATGGTTCCCAGTGTCCGTGCCTGCCCAGGAAGCTGTCGTGGGCTTTCTGTCTCCATCATCTTGAATGTTAGACCAATTGGTGTGGCCCCAAACAGCAGGCAGGACAGTCTCTTTACTGTGCTGCTGGAAGCCCAGGGAGTGTGAGACAGGAGCAGACCTGCTCCCTGCAATGCCTGGGAGCCCAGCGTTAAGCACGGTCCACAGGAGATACCCATTCCTCAGTCCCACCGAGGCTTAGGTGCCAGAGTCTTTGGGAGGCGCTAAGGGTGAAGTGTTCCCACCCACATCCATTTGGCCCGCGCTCTCATGGAGCCATGACAGCCGCCGAGGACTTGTTTTTCTCAGGCTAATTCTGAGCCACAAGGCATGCAGGTGTGTGAGTCAATATGCAGAGCAGAAGTAGGGACTCATCCCATTCCCCCAGGAGAGAGAGAAAGAGGCGTGCTAGGCTGGCTCAGTGCATGGGCAAACCAAGCCAGCTGGAGAAGAATCTGCCTGCCTCTGCATGCGGCTGTTCTGTCTTTCCTCCTCCTCCTTAAAAACTAAGTACCAAGCGGGATGGGAGAGCCAAGAAGAGAAGCTCAAGTGTTAATTGTATTCTTTACATACAGATCTTTGCAAAGAAAGCCCTGTCATTGCTAAGTATATGCCGACAGAGGCTGTGAGAGTGACTTGACCAGGCGGCTTGGCCGAGGACACTGGTGGCTATTAAGCATCTGGGTGGATCTGCAGCCCCTCCTCACCCTCGGACAGAGTAAATTCACGCCATGCAGGTTTGCCGGACGAGTCCGAGTGGCCCAGGCATTGTACTAGGACGGACGTAGCTTTTTCTACGGCCAAATGGTAACTGACCGTAGAGGATTTCTTTTCCTTCTTTTCATTTTTTAAAATTTTATTTTATTTGGGGAGGGGGGGGTGGAGGGGCTCCTTAGCATGACTTGCATGAAGTTAAACAGAAAACCCAGCAAACCAAACCCACCAACCCCCTGCAACTGTATGATTACCCTGAACAACAATAATGAAAAGAAAAACATCAAAAGCCCTCTATTTTCTTTCAAAGCTCTTGACTTTGACACACGTTGTTGGAGCCAAACTGTAACAGCGTTCGGTAGAAACCTGTACATTTCTGGGGGTGAGGGGCGAGGGGAGGAGGGACGGAGATGGGGAATGGATTGCTTCCTTTTTGTACACAAGATCGAGAGGAAAGCTTCCAAAAAGGGCAGTTGGTCAGTCATCGGTCATATTGACCTCACCTTCATAGTTCATCTCTCACGTGGAAACTGAGAACTTTGCTCCAAATAGAATTGTGGAAACTCGCACGGCTGCCTTCTTCCCCGTTTGGCATGCTTGTGACCCAGCGGACATCTCCCCAAGACCCCTGACAGCAGCTAGTCTAGGTTGATTCTGTCATCTTATCGGTGTAGATCCAGTGTGACCAACTTTCATAACAAATTGTTCATAGTAAATAATCACCACATATGGATTTTCCAAGTGTTCCATTAAAACCAGGATGTAGAGCACCAAAAGATCAGGACCACGGGAGGAGCACCCTCCTCCACCTTTACTAAGGCACAACCTGGCATTGTATGCAATTTAGTACTTCAGAGTAAAAACCTGCATGCCCAATGTTATGCAAAGCGATTCTAGCATGAAATAAATTTTGTATCATGGTTTCTGTATAGTCTAAAGCAGATTTGTTTTCCTGAAGCAGTCGGAGGTTTGCAGAGACACACTTCTGCATCTCGAATAAATATAGTATTTTCCCAACAGAAACAGAGGACAGTAGCTTGGCTTTGGTCTGATTCTAAAATTAGTGGGGTGGGGGGGAAGGATGATATTTTTGAAAAACACATGCTTGAGTTGAAAAAAATGCAACATCTCGAGCTTTCACTGCAGCTCACAACATTTCCTGGAAAGAGAGCAATGATGCTTTAGCTCAACGACCTCCCCTCCCTGGGCCCTGGCCCCCAATAATAAAAAACTGACTTTTGAGATGAAGCACGAATTTGGGTTTTTATTGCCTTCAGGCAGTGTCGTGATTCTGGTCTGGACCTCTGGTCCCCTGTGGCTGGGCTGGGGTAAACCTGGGCCCTGGCTGCTCTGGTCTCAAGGATCCACCTTCAGGTGCTTGTCCTCTCGCTGGGGGAAAGTCAGGCCCTAAGGAAGAAGTTGCCCTCTGCAGGTTGGTTGGGTAGGGTGGCCCCTTGGGCTGCAGATCCTGTTGGGTCAGGGGAGGGAGGCAGCTTTCAAAGGCACAGGGCTTATAAGGTCCTAAGACCAGAACATCCTCTAGGGGGTTCACCTGACCAGGAAACTTCTCCATGAATCATGCCATACTGATAGGTTCTTGAATCGGGCCATGTTAGAGCTCCCAGCCCCTTATGCAGACCATGGTCACCTCACTTCTAAGGCCATTCTTGACTCTGATGAAGCCAGAGGTAGGGTTTGACTGTCAGATCTGGGTGCCCTACCCAGCAGCACCCTTGCCAGGCCAAGTCTGATGGATGCCCTCATCGCATACCTCTCTCTCTGCCTGGAGGCATCTTGGGAGGGGTAAAGCCCTCTCCTAGGGATCTTGACTGTCTTGGGTTGTTCACTTGGTTTTGGTGGCAAAGTGAAGGTTTGGGGTTCCAATTCTTTTCTATCCATTAGAGACTTCAGGAATGCTCAGGTGGAAAGAGTCCATAATGGTCATGAGAGTCAACCTCTGAGCATTTTCCAGATGAGGAAATGAGGCCCAGAGAAGGGAGGGATCTGCCCAGGGCCACAGACAAGTGACTGTCAGTCTCCCTCTGATTTTTGTCCCCTTGATGCCTCCCAGCATGGCCTGAGTCCATGATCAGATGGGCGGGTGGGAAGCTTCAAGTGTGTATCAAATTCTCATCTAACAGTTTTTCATCATCTCCAAGTATTGGCCTCAACTTCCTGATGCCCCATGCAGTCTAGGAAACAAGGGGTTGGGGTCAGTGGAGTAGTGAGTATGGTCAGGCCTCTGCTCAGGGCCTCTACCAGAGCTGCCACCACCATTCATAAGCATCAAGATGCACAAGCCAAGTAGCCTCTGCTGCTTCAGGGAGGGTAACGTCCACTCTACTTAGGGATCCACCAGCAAAGAAGTGCTGCTGGTGGACTCAAAGTGAGACTCAGCAAAAAGCTCTTAGGAATACGGATTTCCAGGGACACAGAAGCTAATGGGGCAATTAACATGTACTGAGCATCTACTACATGCAGGTGTCTTACACATGTTGTCTAATGACAGCTCACAGTCACCTAACAGCCCCATTTTAGAGGTGAAACAAGGTGCAGAGAGGTAAAGTAATGGCCCAAAGCTACAGAGCCAATGTGTGATGAAGCCAGGGTTTTAACCCAGGTGGTCTGACTCCAGAGCTCAGGTTACAACTGTCTCAAGCTACTTAAGGCCTTCAGGGGCTGGCCATTAGGGGGTGGAAATGATAGGAACACTAGAGTGGCTGGTCCTGAATCCTAGGACCTGGCCTCCTGCCCTCCTTCATGAAGTGCCGTGAATATGACAGAAGGGAGCCACTTCTGACCCTGCCCCAAGCCTCCCCGACACACAGCTGGCCAACTTCACTCTCCTGCTTAAACACCCCCGTTGCCCTAAGATTGAAGTTTCAGCTCCTTCAACTAGCTGGCAAAGCCCACTGCCTCACCAGCCGGTCCTCCCTCCTCCCTCCGCACTGCAGTCATTCTGAAATTCTGAACTTGTAGCAGTTGCACAGACCCGCGCCCTCCCTCTATCACCCCCGCCCCCAATAGTTTCCCAACTAACTCCCTAACTCCCAGTTTCAATAGATCACTAAGTCATTTCACCCAGAAGTGGTGGATGCCTGGGGCTGGTGAGAAGGCTTTAAGCCTGAGCCCTAGGCCTAGGTTCACCATTCCTAAGCACAATCTCACCCAAGGCTGATCTCATGGCCCTCACAACCCACCAGGGCCCAGGGTGGTGGGAGTGTCAAGGGATGATGGGGTACTTGTGATCAGGAGGGGAGGGTGAGTATGATAGGGAGGGAGACGTTCCATCAGCATCTGGTCTGTGCTCGACCTTCAACCATCACTCCAGGGGCCAGGCCAATGACCTGGGAGCACAGAGTGGGGCCTGCTCCCCTCTTTCCCTTTCTTCCTTCTCACACGGGAGGAATATGAAGACTGATTCTTTTAGTTCATTGAAAAAAACTAGTTTTTAAAAATGAGTGAGTATTTTCTCAAATAGCTACAGCTCTTATGGCACATTAGCTTACCAGGTGAATGATGTTGTCATAAATTGACTGTCAAATGGTTATGATATTTGAAAAAGGGCTAAAAGTAGAGGATGAATAGTGACAAAGGGGATCAGAGAGTCCACTCATTTACCCTTCCCCCCACCGTGGGTGAGTTATACTGATGAATTCACTCATGGGCATTTATTGGGCACTTCCTCCATTCCAGGACTCCTCTTTGGTGAAGGGGTTCCCAAATTGACGAAGACCTGGTCTCTTGCTCTCAAACAGCTCACAGGCTATTAGGAATGAGGGGCTTGGACATCTGCAAAGTCTGATAATAGCCAATAGCAATCCGAGGGTGCAGAAAAAAATCTGGGAGACATTGTCAACACCTCCTCACTCATTATCTGATGAGTGCTTTCAGACACTCATCAGACTCAGCCAGTGAAGGAGCGTGGAGAGAGCCCATCTGCCCAACACTGATGTCTGGAAAGGCAAAACTGGAGGAACTCAAGGTGACGGGATGGTCTATGATGTCTTCTAGTGCCAGCAGCCATTCATTCTTCCACATGTGGATTATCTGCCCCTGTCTGCTTCTAAGAAGGGTTTGACTCAGTTCTGAGAGTCTGAGGTTCTGCACCAAAGGGCTCAGGAGCTAATGCACCACCTGATCCTGTTTCAGGCTGGGAAGGAACCCTGAGACATTTCTTTTTGGTGCTCACAAGGAGGTCATGGGAAAGGCACTAGGACTCAGCAGCAGAGGCCTTGGGATTTTGGTTTCTTCCAGCAGGTGCTGAAAGAGGTAGGAGGGAGCTCTGAACTGGAACCTTGTGAGAGAGAGTGCATTGGTTCTTTGTGAGTGGTAACCATGTAGGTAGTATGGGCCTGAGTGCTATCTGGTGTGGGATTGCCTTCCGGCCTGATACAGGCCTGTAGGACAGTGGGTGGTGGGCCAGTGACCTTGGGCTTGCTCCAATATGGGTCACCTCTGGGCCATCTGATTGCTCCATCTCTGTGGTTTGTTTGGTCACCTTGGCAAATCAAGCTCCGAGTGCATGGAGATATCCTTCCCATTCCTCAAGTTCTTGGAGACTGTACTGGCCTCTATTGGTCCTGAGAGGTGGGGAACCAAGGGATTTGCTGGCCAGGGCAGCCACATTTCTAGGGTGCAATATTGGGAGGACTCCATGCATGATGTTCAAGGTCAGCCTGTGGCTGTCAGTGGTCTCTGTGTTCAGGCCTGGGAAGCTCAAGATTGTCCTCATCCTCCTCTTCTGAGCTGAACTCACTCCTGGTCCCAGGGCTACTCTCCATCACACTCTTGTCTCACTCAAGGACTTAGCTGGGTCACTTCCCAATCAGGACCCTGGCCTGATAGTGAGGTTTATGACCTTCAGATGGTCCCTTCCCCTCTTTTGGCCTCCATTTTCCCACATGAACAAATGAAAATGTTGAATAAAATCAGTGGTTTTTAAACTTTCTCAAGGATCTCTTGTCAAATGAAATGTTATGTGAAGCCCAATATAGAGAAAAACTAAAGCTGTTTGGAATAAGATGTGTGCGTGTGTGGGACAGGGAAACCTGTACCTCTATCTACCTGGCCTCCTTAACCCACAAGGTGGCCACTGAGTTCTCAGGAGACCCCAGGACTCTAAAGAATGTAGCGTGACGGCCACTAGGCTGGATGGTCTTTCAAGGGCCTTTAACTTTGGTATCCTGGAATTTTGTAACTTGAAGCCACTGCAGCCCAGCCCTAACAGACTCATTCTGAGTCACAAGCAGGCAGTGTGGGATGGGCCACAGACCTGGGCTGCCTAGCTGGTGACACTGCCATATGGTTCTCCAGAGAAAGTCCATTCTCTGAGGTCCTCTGGCAAAAGGCTTGTTGCCAGTCACAGCAGAAAGAAAGGTCCTATGTCCCCCAGAGCCACAGGGAAGTCAGGGAATGGGGATCTAGCCTGGTCTCCATCTTACCTAAGGGCCCTCCTCCTGCACAGGCTAGGGCTTGGTGGGGCAGATGGTCAGGGGTCAGAGTCTTTGACGTTGCTATCCCTACAGACTTCCCTTCTCCTGCTGTGACCTGTCCCTCATCCGAAACAATATATTTTAGCAATTATAGTTACACAAACAAGCTCCAGCATCCTGGCTGACTCAGATGAAGACAAATCTGAGAGTTTTGTCAGTTCTAGCCTCTCTTGTCTGTCCGAGGGTTTTCCTCTACCGGGTCTTCCCAGAAATCTTGACTCTTCCTCCACGTACTCCTCTCTACTTCCCTCCATCCCTACTCCAGAACCTTCTCCCTTGCCCCCAGTCACCAAGATAAGAGATCTTTCCTATTTAAGTATCCAGCCATCTGATCAGGGTACCTCGATATCCTTGAACTAGAAAACCATGTGCTCAGGGCCTTAAAAATAAAACTCCAGGAGGGGCCGCTCTAGGCATGGCCCAGGAACCCTCTGTTTTGCTGAATTGAAGGCTGCTGGGCCAAAATAATGAAGGACATAGAACTGGGTTTTCTATCTCCACCAGGCAGGGACAGGCTAGAGCCTTCCTACTGGTGTGTTAGCTTTCCATATCTTTAGTGAAGACCTAATCCCTCATTCTCCTCTACTGAGTAGAAAGCATGTCTGTCTCTTTGAGCCCCAGGCACTGGGCAAGCAGCCTGCCATCATTCTGGTTTATGGTCAGCCCACCCATCACTGCTTCCTGAGCCCTTCTTTGGCCAACCCCACAGCCCAACAAAGCAATTCTCTGGGAAGGCTCTTGGTGGGAAAAGCCACTTTATTAAAGATTCTCTATCACAGTCCCCCATTTCTGGACCAGTCAGATTGGCTTTGGGTTGAAGTTTCTGATTATCTTTCCTTCCAGTTTCTCTCTTTGTCCATGGCTTCCTGAGATTCAGTGTCTTCGGTGGCATCTGGGGAAAGGTAGGTGACCTTGGGGTCCTGGACCAATGCAGGGTGAGCTGGTAGCTGGCAGAGGGCCAGGGAGTGGCCAGCCCCACAGCCCACAAGGAGTCCTGATGATGACAGCAGAGCCTGCACCGGCTTCGGGGCCCAGATGTTGGCTTCAGTGCCATCTCCGCACATGCCATGCTCATTCCAGCCCCAAGAGTAACACACTCCACCTGTGAAGGAGAGGGAAGACTGCTGTAGAATAGGTTTTGGATAATAGGGCTGAAAAATTCACCCTGAGGGTACAGGTATCATCATAAACCCCAGTTCACACAGGAAGACGCCAAAGCTTAAGGACACATGGTGGCATGCTCCCCATCCCTACTTTCCTCCCTTCCCCCGAGGGCGGCTGCCCTCCCACCCCCAAGGCATGCTTCCCATTCCCACAAAACCCACGACTGCTCATGTTCCAAGCGCGGCTTTCCTCCTCGGCTCTTCCCGACTGTCACCACTACATATAATCCATCACCAGACCTACTGACACTGCCTCCAAAAACATCTCAAATCTTTCCCCACATTTCTCCATCTCCTCAGTCAGCTCCAGCCTGATCCAGGCCACCATTTCTCCTACCTGGACCATGCCAATAGCCAACTAACCAACCCAGCTGCTCACTCCATCCACCCTGATCTTCAAAGAGCATCAAGGCGATCTTCGACTACTGCAAATCTAATCACGTGTCACTCTGCGCCTAAAACCCTTCAGTGACTTTCCACGGTCTTTAAGGAGGCCTTCCCTTGGCCTGTGAGGCCTGAGTGATCTGGCTCCTGACTATCCTGTGGCCTTACTTGCACAACTCTTCCCCTTCTTCTTTGCATCTAGAACCCTGGCTTTCTTTCTGTTCCTTTCTGTTCCTTAAATATGCCCAGTAAGGCCTTCCTATCTCTCAAAGGCTTCAGTTTACTGGGCTTCCAGACCTCTTCATGTTTTCCATTCCAGTTGTCGCTCAGAGGCCAGGGTCCCCGGCCACCCAATCCAAATAAGATTCTCATGACTGCCCGTGTATTCTTCCCTCAGGAGGACCTGGCACTCTGTAGTGAGGGATGATTTGTGTGGTGATGTGTTTACTGTCCCCTCTTCACTAGACTGTGGTGAGGGACGAAGCGTGTATAGTTTCTCCACTGCTGTATCTCTAGGACAGTGCCTGGTACACGGTTGGTGCTCAATAGGTGTTTGCCGAATAGATACAAGAATGAACAAATTCATACAGTCAGAAAGTGGCCAAGCCAACAGTCATGCCCTGGTAACTCCAACACCCCACCAATCATAACACGTCTTCCTACGTTTTAGACACTGTCCTAGGGTCTAAACTCACTCATGTTTTTCTGTGGTTGTTTAAAAAAATCTTCTGGACGTAAAAATAATACATCTTCATAACAAAAGAAAAGAAAAGAAACAATGGACAATATGGATGTGTAACGAAAAGCAAACTTGCAGAATCTTGCCCTTGCCCACTACTAGAAATATTTTGGATATCTCTTTCAACCCTTTAATTTGTGAAATTTATAAATATCCGTATATGTTTGTCCCGCTTTTTAACATTATAGCACAACTATTTCTCCATGGATTGTAAACTATTCAAAAAGTAAATTAAAATTAGTCAGGCATGGTGGCGCATGCCTATAATCCCAGCTACTCAGGAGGCTGAGACAGGAGAATCACTGGAAACTAGGAGGCAGAGGTTGCAGCGAGCCAAGATTGCGCCATTGCACTCTACCCCAGGTGACAGAGCGAGACTTTGTCTCAAAAACAAACAAACAAAAAAGTAAATTAAAAATAATTTTCTTCTCAATATGCATTAAAGAACAGAAAATAATTTAATAGAAAGATGCAGATCTCCACTCAGATTAAGAACATTAGCTAACATTTTGCCATATTTACTTCAACTCTTCTCTTAAAAAAAATCATAAAGATACAGTTTATGCCTCACCTCCTATTCTTGTTCCTCTATCCAACCCTCCTTCCCAGAAGTAACCACTATTTTGAAGTTGGTATACATCATTTGCATGGTTGTTTTATATTTTTCTACATAGCTATATCCTTAAATATTGTGATCTTTTTAGTTTGTTTTAAAGACTTACACAAATAGAATCATTCACATATGCTTTTTTTTTTTTTTTTTTGCAAGTTGCTCTTTACACTTATCATTGTTTTCGAAATTTATCTGAGCTGGTAGTTACAGATTTAGTTCAGTTATTTTCATTTTAACTGCGCATAGTATCCCGTTATATATAAATCGCATTTCACTTACCCATGTCCCTTTTGATGGATAGTTATTTAATAATATCATTGCTGCTGTTTTATTATACAATTGAAAATATATAATATTATGCAACAACAATACTAATATGGTTGCTATTATAGACAGTATTGCAATGAAAGTCTTTGAACATGTCTCCTTGTACAAACTGGCATTTGTACAGGGTGATCCCTGGGAATATGTGAATCATGTATGTATATGCAAGCATGTTTACTTTTAGTAGGTATGGCCAAATATCTCTCCAATGACTAGACATTTATATTCTCATCAACAACAGATAGGAATTTGCTTCCCTATATCTTACCTTTAGACTCTTGCCATTCTCATGAGTACATTCAATTAGTTTGCATTTCCCTGACTACTAGTGAGGTGGAGCAGTAGCGCTTTATGTTGATTATCCATTTAAGTTGCCTCTTCTGTGAATTGTCTACATACATTCTTTGTCTGTTTTGTTCTTTGGTTGTTTGCCTTTTCCTTATTGATTTGCAAGTATTCTTTGTGTATTATTTTGTTTTTCTGATTCTTTGTTGTTATGTGCATTGGAAGTATCTTCTTCCAGAAGTCTGTGGTGTGTCTCTTTACTTTGTTTATGGTGTCTTTTGTTATACAAATTTATTTATAATGGCTGCCTAATTGCCTATTATGAAGATTAAACAATTTACTTAACCTGCATTCTATTATCAGATCCATAGATTGTTTCTAATTTGTCATTTTTTATATAGCATTGCTATGAACATCTTTATGCATGAGTCTTTGTCTGTCTCTAATTATTTTCTCAAATTAGATTATTAGAATGGGAATTCCTGGTCAAAGAGTATAGGCATTTTTGAGATGCCTGAGTACTGTTTTGAGTACCGCCAGAATACTTTTCAGAAAGGCTACTTGCATATAACTTCAGCAATCTGTGAGAGTCTCTGTCTTACTCCAGCATTGCAGGTACTTAATACTATTATAATGTTGAAAGATCTTCCTAATTTGTAGACAAAAAATGGTATCTCTTGTTTTAACATGTACTTTTTGGACTACCATTGAAATAGAAAAATAATTCTAATGTTTATCAGATATTTATATTTCCTCCTTTCTGTACTATCTGCTTCATATCTTTTTCCTGGTTAGTACAGAAGAGTTTAAGTACTCAGGCCCAAGAGCCAGATGGACTGCATTCAGATCCCAGCTTCGCCACTTATTAGTTGTGCCGCTTCAGGCAAGTTACTTAGCTTTTCTATATCTCAGTTCTCTCGTCTGTTAAATGGGGACAGTAACACCTTATTAGAGTTGTTTACAAGGGTTAAATGAGTAAGCAGAGTATATGCAAAATAGTCAGAATGGTGCCTGTCACACAGTACTCCAGAAATGTTTGTAATCGTTGTTGTTACCTATTAAGAGCTTTATTGTTTAAAAGACTTTGATTTTAAGAATATAAGTTCTTTCTCTGCTCTATGTAGCATTACTATTTTCTTCTCAGTTTGACTTAAAATTTTGTTTTCAGTCTTTTGATAAGTGTATAGTTCTACGCAGTAAAAACTTCTTTTTGATATTTCAATGATTTGAATTTTTAAATCTTCTTTACATTTAACTCATTATCCATTGAAAACTTGTTTTGCAGACCACTCTATCAAGAGGGTGGCTGACTGGGCCCCAGGATTACCCTTCCCTTCCCTTTGCCTTAGTAGGAAGGCAATCACTGGCCAAAAGTTTGGGTTTAGGGAAACACAGATGTCTGCCTGTTTGGCCCACAAACGCGGAAGCGCATACAGAGAGGATGAACCCCAGGCCACATCTCCTACAGTTAAGCAGGAGTTCCAGCCAGGTTGAGCTGAGGCACGAGGTAGGGAGAGTGGAAGAGGCTTGGTACCTTTGGGCCTAGTTCGGCACCTGGTATGGGCTTTGTGCCCGGCCCTGGTGAGTGGCACCAGCTGACCGTCAGCAGGGATAGGGGTGGGAGGAAGGCAGAGCTGACCTACCAGCAGGACACAGCACAGTGGGAAGCTGGCAGGTTCCTCTCCTCCAGCCAAAGGGAACGCACTCTGAGGAAGCTTCACCTGGGACCGGGGTAGCCAAAGGCCTACAGCCAGGATTTTCATGCCCACTGGGTCGAGAAGCCTGGTAAAGGCCCAGTAATATCCCCCCACAGTACTTCCAAAGAAAGCTTGACTTTGGGTTAGGTGCTCTGTGTACTTCATCTCATTTAATTCTAACAACCATGTGAGGCAGCCACAATTTACTGATTATTCTCATTTTACAGAGAATAAAACAGAGGCTCTAGAATCCAGGCAGGATGGCCCCAGAATCTGTGCTAAAGTCTGCATGTTCTATCCCAGGGCTTGCCAAGATTATTCTATAAAGGGCAGATAGGACATATTTTAGGTTTGAGGGCCATGTTAGGTCTCTGTCATGTATTCCTTTTGATAACCCTTTAAAAACCATTCTTAGCTTGCAGCATCACACAAAAAGAGGCTACAAGTCAAATCTGGTCATAGTTTGCCAACTCCTGCTGCACACATATTACAGACTATGGCCTACAGACCCTGCTATTCTGTCCTGGGTCCCACTTTACCACACAACCGTGTGATAATGGTACGTAGGTCCCCACTGACTTCACAGGGTTGCCAGGAGGAGGAGCAATGCCCCAGTATCATGCCCAACAGAGTGATAGTTCAAACCCATGTGGAAAGCAGACCATGGAAAGAGAAGGAAAAGGCAAGGGCCACACCACTGGCAAACAGCACAGAGGAGATGGAGGGGCAGCAGCAGATGAGAAGGTCTAGAGTAGAATGATAGGAAGTTTGGGGTTTGCAGACACTTTAAACAAGCCTATAGAAAAAAAAAAAAAAGCCAGGATGCTGAACTCAGAAAGCAAAGGATTGGTTATCCCCTTAACAGAAGGACTTGCAGCAGGACATCTTTCAGTAATAAGCTCCTCTAGCATTTTAGAATAGGTTTCATTCACCCCTTAACCTCACTTAGGGCCACCTTTTCAGGGGCACAATGAAGCTGGCAAGGCCCTCCAGACGCAGCAAGATGCTACTGTGCAGGCTGTTCTCACACAGAAGTAAGAGGAAGGAGAGTGGCCCACAGAAAGCCTCTCCCTAAGCTACATGGAACATGGAATGTCCAGTTTTCAAAACAGGTAAGTTAGAGGATGATTCCTGGCTTTACAGAGGGCTCTCTGCAGTGTGCTTGGTGCTTGTCATGTCCTCGAAGACACTGGAATCCCACCTGGTTTACTGGTCCCGGGGCACATGGCTGAGCCTTGGGTGGAGAGCCCTGTATTTACAGAGGGATTCCCTAGGCCCTTGGAATTCAGGCCCCCTGCTCACAGGGCTCAATCTAGGCTGTGATGAGTGATGGAGCTCACAGCCCACCACATTTGCGTCAGCCTAAGAGCCCTGCAAGCAACGGAACCTCGGGTCTGGCAGGGTCCCTGGCACAAGCTGGACACGATACCCAAATCTGTTCGGGTCTGTGGCACCTGCCTGAGCTTCTTGGCAACTAAGTCCTCACAGGGCCGTATGGTGCTGGGACTGCAGCCCAGTGCTAGGAAGGGGGCAGCATTTCTGCTGGAGGACCTTGCCAAGGAGGAATAAACACTTGAGCATGTGTGCAGAGCCTCCTGGTTGTCTCCTGAACCACAGAATCAAGACATTTCCCAACCTTTCTTGCAGCTAGGTGTGATCATGAGGGTCAAGCTGAAATGTTCTGTAACTGCTTATGGGACTTTTCCTTAAAAGACGGACGGCATACACTCTTTGCTCCTCCTTCTTTGTCCCTCCTTCATCCTGTCACTGGGAACGTGGATGTGATAGCTGGAGTTGCAGCCACTACCTCTGACCATGAGGATGAGGGCTGCGACCTAGGGATGGTGCTTCTCAGTTTCATAAAAATGTCACCTTAATTTCCACAGCAACCCTCGGAGGTATTACTACTTCCATTTTACAGATGAAGAACCAGGCTCAAGAGGTAAAATAACTTTCTACAGTCACACAGCTATTCTAGTCAGGACTAGAATCCAGGACTCCCAAATCTCAGGCTCCTTCGCTAGTTCCAAAGCATGTGAAAATGGTAACAGAATCATTGAATACTTGGTATATGCCAGACCCTGTGATAAGCACTTTGCAAGTATTCATTCACTGAATCCTCACAACAAACCTGTGAAGTGCCATCTAATATTATCCCCATTTTGCAGAGAGATGACGTGAACCGTGCAAGGTAACAAGAGGCAGAGCTGGATTCGAACCCAGACAGTCTGGCTCCAGGCCCTCTTCTATTTAATATTATACTGTTCTCTCTAGCAAAAACACTGCTTCCCAGGTAGTTAAGAAAAGGTACAGAGTAACAGGCCACCTATGGGAACACAGGAAGTAATGGAAGGCAACTGCAGCTGGCGAAAGAAAGACACTATGCAGAGGAGCAGAAATCCCTCTGAGCCCTGTGGGCACTGGGGCTGAAGCCCTGCCCCCTTCTGCATCTGCTGGGCAGTGGGAAGAGGAGGGAGAGATGGGCACAAGAAATTAGGTAGCTAATGATCCATGTTGTCTCCTCCTGTCCAAGAGCACGCATAGGCCTAGACCAACAGTCAGGACTGTTCTTCTGTACTACCAGGCTGATGGAGAGGAGGGGTGAGGTTTGAGCGCCCTCATAGAGAGGAGGGCTCTGGATTCTGGTAGATGTCAGGAAGGATGGGGTGGGCCTTGGAGCAGGGTAAGTTTGGGAGACACTTCCGAGTGTTTAGCCACCCAAGCTCATAGGGATCTCATCCTTTCGGCAGCAACTGGTGGAATGGTCCCTAGGGTCCTGCTGTGAGGAATAGGGAATGAGGAATCCCAGAAGTGGGACCTCCTGAAGTGCTTTGGGTCTAGATGGCAATAGCAGGATGGAAAAAGGGGATCAGGTCCTCACCTCCCTTGCCCGGACAATTGCAACTGCTACTTTATCCTTTACGCTGAGGCAGCTGGCCTGCGTGGGAGAAATCAGGCAGAAACGCAGCCTGGACTAGGTCCTCCCATGGAAAATTTCCTGTCTCCACAGCACCTATGAGACCAAGTCCAGGCCCCTTAGCTGGCTCCCAAGGCCCCTCGGTAGTCTGTTCATCTTGGCATCATCACTCCTGTTCCCAACTCAGTGTCCCAGCCCCACAGGCTTGCTGTTGGCTCCCTGAATTCACCCAGGCTGTTCACATTGCCATGCTCTTGCCCAACCTGAGTCCATTTATTTCATCATGTGGGTGCCTTTTCTGGTTTAGGACTTGTGCTGCACACAAGACCCAGAGAAGAGGAAAATTCAGTTTGTGCCCTCAGGGTCCCCATCCACTGAGGAAGACAGCCGTGGGAAAAGACAATTATGGGAAATGATGGCATGTGTACACAAGGGGGCACGGACAGTGGTGTTTACTGTAGCACCGTTTGCAACTGCAAAAGACCGGGGGGCCCCAAGAATATTCATCAATAGAAGATTATTTCAAAAAGCCAGAGCCCCCTTCAAACCAGGGTCCTTATATATTAAAACTTATTTTTAACATAAAGTTATGTAAAGCCCCTATATGTTTTTATATGTACAAATCAAACTGAGAACAGTCTCTGAGGAAGAGAGGGGGAAATGGGGGAAGGGTGACCCTCATTTTCTGTTTTGTTTAAATATTTTAAAAAGCAATAAGACAGATGATGATTTAAAAAATAATAATATTTCTAAGGGACAAAGGGGTAGCATAGAGGAGAGGATGACCTAGGAGACACTGACCCAGGAGGCCATGCAGAGAACAGCCATGAGAATGGCTATGAGGATGATGGTCCTATTGGGCCGGGCGGAGGACACAGGCACTGTCAGTGTTGGGCCCTGCTATGGTTTGAGTGTGTCCCCAAAAGCACAGGTGTTGGAAACTTAATCCCCAGTGCAACAGTGTTGAGAACTGGGACCTTTAAGAGAGAATTAGGTCATGGGGACTCTGCCTTCATGAATGGATGAATGCTGCCACTGTGGGAATGGGCTAATGGGCTAATTATGGTGGAGTTTGGTCTCTTTTTCTCTGTCTTGAATGTTTGCTTGCCCTTTTGCCATGTTACGATGCAGCAAGAAGGTCTTCCCCAGATGTGGCCCTGTGATCTTGGACTTCCCAGCCTCCAGAACCATTTATTGAGCTAAATAAACCTCTTTCTTTATAAATTACCCAGTCTGTGGTATTCTGTTACAGCAGCAAAACATGGACTAAGACAGGCCCTTTCAGGAATTAGTCCATCCATCACTCTCCAGGGCCAAGGATACCCTCGAGGCAGGAACTGAGGCAGCAGGAAGAAGCTATTCCAGAATCAAGAAGTGGGGCTGTTCACCCACAGAATTACTCTGGGGATGTTTTGGGTTTGTGGCCCACATTGCTTCAGAGAAGGCTGTATGTGGGAAAGCAGACAGGCCTAGGGTCCCCTTCTCACCAAGATCCACAGCAGCCCTGAGAATGAGGTAAGAGGAATAGATGGAGGGGTGAGGGTTGGAGGCAAGGAGGCTAGCAAGGAGGCTGTGGCTGTCCACCAGGTAAGAAAAGGGGAGGGCCTGTGGAAAGAGGGTTTTGGGAAGGTAATGTGCAAAATACAGCCAGGATCTGGCCACATCTCACCGGCCCCATCACCCCTCAAGGGCTGCCCAACTGGTCTCTCTGCTACCTCTATTTCCCTGTATGTTCTATTCTCCACAGAGCAACTTGAGTGATTGTGTTAAAACCTATGTCAGACAATCCTTCAGAGGCTTCTCCTCTTACTCAGAATAAACAACAGCTGGTCTCCAGCTCCTTCTCTGACATCACGTTCTATCATGATCCACTCTGTTAACATAACCATAGGGACACTGACTTTCTTACTGTACCTCAAACACTACTTGCCTCAGGACCTTTGCACTTGTTGTTCCTGCTATCTGGAGTGCTCTTGGCCCTGATAGCTACAGGTTCACTCCTTCATGTTGTTCAGGTATTTGTTAAAGTCCCACCTTATTTGAGAGGCCTTCTCTGATAACTCTACATGAAATAGCAGTCTACCCTTACTCCTGTCTCTATCTCTTCACCTACTTTATTTTTCTTCATTTTTTTTACAGTATATTTATTTTATGATCTCTCTCTCCTAACCAAACACAACCTCTTTGAGAGTGGGTACTCTGTTTTGTTTGCTGCTATATCCCAGTACCTGAAACAGTGCTTGGCATATGTTAGTGCTCAATGCTTTTGTGTGAATGGAAGGACAAATGAATGAATGGCTAGTGAGAGAATGGAGCTGCTTGTTCTCTCTTAGGGGCCAAAAGAGAACCCATGGATGTGGGAAGCAGCCATGGGCATGGCGATTATAGCTCGCTATCAGGAAGAACACTGCAATGACTGGAAGACTGCTCTGGAACATAGCTGGTGCTCTGTCAGAGGTCCTGAGCTCCCAGGGCAGTCTCACAGTGGGCAGAGGCTGGGCTGAGACAAACCAAAAGTCCTTCCAATCCTAGAGAACTTGTGTGGTGGTGTAAGTGGACATGGAAGTGTATAAGAAAGAGAAGGAAGGTGGACACAGAAGAGTAGAGTGGGCAGATACATGCTCCCCAGGCTGGCTCCTTCAAACCAGACAAAAGAAAGGCCTTGGTTCAAGTGATAAATAAGTGTGTTGAATCCCCATTGCTCAAAAGGTTACCCAGTTCTCTCTGTCAATCACTTTCCCTTTACATAGGAGGAAATTGAGGCCCACAGTGGGGCAATGCCATGGCAAAGGTCCCCACTGGTCTACCTCCCTGCTGCTCTCAACCACCCCCTGGCATCACTGCAGGCACCTCATCTGACAGAAGCCCAGTGAGGCAGGTGTTGGATCAACATTGCATGGAAGAGAAAACTGCATTTGGGTGCGGTTCAGAAACAGCCAAGCTGGGACAGGCAGAGGCCAGCCCTCCCTACCCCCAGCCCCAGGAGTAGAAGGCTGCTGAGGCTGCTGTGGACACATTTCCTCAGTCACCTGCAGTGAGAGCGTGCTGTGGCACGTTGGCTCCAATGGGTGACTATTCTTAGATCTAGGGAGCTATGATGACGGATTTAGAACTTACAAGGTGGAAACATGTTGGCCTGTTTTATAAACAACTGAAATCCTCCCTACAGACTGTCTTTCTGAATTCTGTGTTCTCTCAGAACTGCTGGCTTTCTGGGCTTATTGGCTGCTTTGGGAGAGGGGGCAGAAAGAGAAACTAACCCTCTTGAGGGCCTACTATGATCACATATGGCGTTATGGGCTTTTGTATCACCCATCTCATTTAACAGCTCTGGAAAGAAGGTATTTTGGTCACGCTCTGTGGATGAGGAAACAGGCTGGGAGAGGTCCAGAAGCAAGCACACCCTGTGATGTGGTATAAGAACGAGGCTGTGGACCAGCAGGTCTGCTGTGGAGCCTGGTGCTGCCAAAAGAAAGGTGGCCCTGGCAGATGGAGCAGTAAGGGCATGCGCACAGCACCTTCAGATTTGAATCCCTTCAGGTGTTGCTCTCCTGTCCTCTAAGATTTCTTCACTCCTGGTGATACCTCCTCCCTCTGTATGACCTGGTAACTTGTCTCCATGGCATACCAGGGCCCCCTCAGCAGGTTCTCAGTCGTCATCATCCCTCTAGAAGTATGGTGCCCAGAGCTGGCTGAGGTCCAGAGATGAAGAGCCCACCAAGATGCACACACCGTCCCCAAGGCTCCACCTCTGTTAGCTTAGCCCGAGGCCACATTCGCTGCTTTGAAGGCCAAGTCCACTTCCCCTTGCTGAACCTATGGCCTGTATATACTCCTAAATAGTTTCTGGAGGACCTGTTCTCCTATCTTTCACCTGGCCTGCCCGCATGCTGGTGTTTTAGACCTGGCTGGAACTTTCAGGTTGGTTCCATTAAAAGTCATCTTATTAAATGAACATGCCAATCTCCAAGGGGCACTAGCAGAGGGGTGGAGGAACGGATGCCACTCTGGGCCCAGGAGCAGCTGCACTGTTGCCATTCCTGAAGCCTGGTCACCACCAGAGCCTCCTTACATTGCTCTCCTCAAGCCTGTTTGGGAATCACCAGTGTGCAGAAGAGGAAGCTAGGGAATTAGGGGAACAGTGGAGGTGGTAGTAACAAGGTCTGCTCTGGAATCCAGTGGCAAGTCCAGAAGAATCCACATGCAGGAAGGTTAGGGTACTAGAGTTGCCATGGGGACAGATGACACAAACCTGAGATAGAATTCTCCCTGGAGGTTCCAATCACTGAATAAATATTATACCTACTTAGTATCTGGTCTGTGTCTGGTGCTATGCCCAATTCAGTTCAATTCATTTTGTACACATCAACTAGGCTCCCACAAAGCCCAAGTGCTGGGTTGGAGAGCTGAGCATCCATCCCACAGTGACAGTGCAGGGAGATGAGGTCCTGGAAAGATTTGCTGAGAAAGACCAGGCAGTGGCTAATTCCTGAGACGGATCCCCAAGGGAAGAGAGTCTCTTATTTATCTTTTTTTTTTCTAAACAGCAAAATTTTATTAAACTTTATGTCAGTAAACATTATTACAGTACAAAATAGGAAAAAACTAATGGGTTAACACTTTTAATACATATTAATCAATTTTTTTTCCTTTTAAATAGACTATTTTTTAAGGGAAAATATAGGTTCATAGTAAAATTAAGCAGAAAGTATGGACAGTTCCCATAATACTTCCTGCCTCTACTTACTTCACAGCCTTCCCCACCAACATCCTGCACCACTGACACACCATTAGTGCTCAAAGTGGGTGGTTTACATTATGGATGATCTTGGTATTGTACATTTTACGGGTTTTGACAAATGAATAATGACATGGATCCACCTAATTATAATGTCATACTGAATAGTTTTGCTGCCCTAAAAATCCTTTGTGTTTTGCCTACTTATTTATCTTTTCATCTGCCAGAGTTGCAGAATAAATGAGTGGATGAATAGTTATAGAGTGCCTATAATATTCAAGCAGTTGCAGAGAATACAGCACCAAACAGCACACAAGGTCCCTGTCCTCAAGGGGCTTACACTCTAATGGGGAAAACAACAAGCAAGTAGGCATACAAGTCAACAGAATGCAGCTAGTAATAACAGTTATACAAAAAAATAGTGATACGATTTAGAAGGGCAGGTAGTCGGGAAGTCCTCCCCAATCATGTGGCCCCTGAGTTGTGACCTGAAGGACAAGAAGGAGCCAGCCATACCTGTGGGAAGAACTTGGCAGGCAGAAGAAATGACAATACAAAGGCTGGAAGAAGGAAGGCGTTTTGCCAGTTCCAGATATAGCAAGGAGGATGACTACATGTGTCTGGGGCCAAGTAAGCCAAGGAAGAGGCAGGCCTTAAAATTGAAGGGGAAGCAGAGCCTTGAGATGCCAGGTGAAGAGTTAGAAGTTTGAGAATGCTGAGAAGCTAGGGAAGGATTTAAGCAGGGAATGACAAATTCTGATTTACATTTGAAAAGGCTGCTCTCTGAATGCTGGATTACAAAGGCAAAATGCAGGGAGCAGATTTAGGGGCTACTGCATTGCAGAGGACCAGGCAGTGCATGAAGGTGGCTCGAAGTAGGCTGGTAGCTAGCAGTGGGGACGGAGAAAAATGGATAGATTTATAAACTGTTTTGGAGATAGGATTTCTAGGACCTGCTGATAGATTATACACACAGAGAGATGGGAATTAAAACTGATTCCTTGAGCAATGAGTGGATGGTAGTGCCATTTATGAAGCTGAGGAGGCCTGGAGGATAGGCTTGGGGGAGAAAATCAAGAGTTCTGTTTTGGACATTTTAAGATGTAAGTGCCTATTAGACATGAATGAATGAATGTATTCCCCAAATACAGACCTCTGGTGAGCCTAAGAGATGATAAACCTGAGACCTGGGAACCCGTGTGAATGACAAATGGTAGGAGCTACCAGGTGAGCAGTGGACAGCTCAAGAGGTAACACTGTGCTTATGGTTCGATGGGACCTAATTTGGTGCCTTTATCACTCTAAATTATAGCTTCTGTTTTTGTTTTTTCTTGAATGAAGTGCTTGACTGGGATGCATACATACTACATGGGCTAATAAATATAAATTGCCTTTGTGAATGTCCCTACTTCATAAAAAAACACATAATATTTGAAAGGAAAATTACCATTTCAGATAATTATAACCACCGGCCCAAGTTCTCCTACTGGTCCCATTGGAAGTAGCATTCTTCTCTAACCCTGGTGAGCTGCCAGGACTGCTGGGCTGGGAAATCCAGGCACAGAGCTCCTCTCTCAAAGCAGGGTGTCAGCAGGAGCAGTGGCATTCCCAGAGGATGCAGTGTTTGCATGAGACCCTGCAGCCAGACTCTCTTTGGGACATCTAATTCCCAGGTAGTAGGAAGCCACCCAAAAATGAGGCAGCCCTGAAAGACCCTTAAGCATTGGTTCTAAGAATAAATATACAAATGAAGATAAGGAAGCCTGGTGAGTTCCACTGGGCTCCCTCCCTACAAGACTATACATGTCTCCACCTGGGACTATTCAGCCTCCTGTGGGCTCAGCCCCAAGTGGCAGATTCCCCTCCCAGACAAGGGGGCTAGAAACTTTGAGGCTGAGGCGAGGCACATTCGTCTCCGAGTGTGAATCCTTCAATGGCATTCTAGCTCAGAAGAAAATCCCAAGCCTAGACCTTAGCCTATAAGGTCCTATACCATCTGGTCCCAGCTACCTCTCTGATGCCCATTGCTGCCACTCTCATCCTCACCTCTTCTAATCCACTCATCTTCAGCCACACTGGTCTCCTTGCTCTTCCTCCAACTGGCCAGTCATGCTTCCAGCTTTAGCCTTTGCACCAGCTGTTCCCTCTGCCTGGAACCTTCCTCCCCAGATAACCATAAGGCTCCCTCCCTCCCTCCCTTCAGTCAGGGCATCATTCAAATGGCACTTTCTTAGAGGGCCTTCCCTGATCACCCAATTTCATCCTTCCATCTCTTTACACTGCTTAATTTTCCTTCCCAGCACTAATACCCTATCATATACTTTTGTTTGTCTGTTTCTCCACCAGAATGAAAAGCTCTATGAGAGCAAACATTTCATTTTATTCATCTGCTGTATTTCCAGCACTTAGAAAAGGTATGGGTATATAAAAGGTGCTCAATAAATATTTATTTTAGCAATGAAGAGCTGTCACTTGCCCCAGGAGGGGCTCATTCCCTTGAGGGGAACCCAAATCAAAGTGCTGGGCAGACCATCCACTGGGATCACCAATCCGAAGCAACTGCTATATTGTGTGTGCACACCCACACATGTGGCAGGGCAGTTAGGGTAGCCCATGCTGAAGGCATTTTGTAGGGCAGCTGCAGCCTTAGTTATGGAGGAAGGGAGTTATTAGAGCTAGGGGTTGAACAGACCACCTCCAGCTCTAGGATCAACCCTGTCCTGGCAGGCGTAGCCTAGCCTAGTCCATCCCAGCTCTTCAAATGAGCACCCATCCATCTGCCTGTAGGCTGACCCTCTGCTTCCTGAAATGAAGGAAAGCCAGCTGGGCAGTATATATCTCAAGTCCTCACCCAGTGGGTCAGAGAACTGGGAAAGAGTTGTTGCTGCTCAGTACTTTTGGAGCCAGACAGGCTTGGATTTGATCTTGCCTCTGCCACCTACTGTATATACCTAATTCTTGGTTTCTTCATCTATAAATAAGGACAATCATCTTTTCCTTGCCTTTTTCTAAACGAACATGTAAAGTGCCCAGCACAGACTCCATCACGTGACACATGCTCACTGGACACTTGTTCCCTTCCCCATCTTCCCCTCTGCTGCTGGGATTGCCCACATCTCCTGCCCAGGATCTACTTAGCCTTCCTCGATTTGGTCTACCTTGAGGCTAGCTATTAGTAAATCTGGGAAAATTGTCCAATACAGGGGCACATGGAAAAATTGTGTCATCCCTTCTCCTTCTTCCCATCTCCATGGACCCCTTGCATGGAACAAGTAGGTAACATTTCATACAAGTTCTAGCTGAGGGTTCAGATTAGTGTTTGTCTGAGGCGTCCTGACAGGCACAAGCCACTAAGCATTGCTATGGAAACCATTTTGTTATTCTTTGCTGTGTCATTTGTTTTCTGGCACAGTTGCAGTTGTGGTACAGGGGGAAAGGCAGTGGATAAGGTACCCAAGGATCAGAAACCTAGTGGGGCCTGTGTTCCTACAGGATTGTATGACCAAGGCTAATTCCTACTTCTCGTTGGGTCTTGCAATCTCCAACTCTCAGGTAGAACACTATTTTTCAAATAGTGGCCCGATGACCATCTCAACAATCAGAGTCCTGATGCCCATCCTATACCAACTGTCAGAATCTCCCTCAGAGCTCTGATGCACAACAGAGTTTGAGAACACTGCTGTAGGAGTTAGACTCGCTAAATTGTTTTCAATCTCCCAGTGCACAAAACAGGCAGCACTGAAGTTATGCTGACTGGAGCAGGGATGAAAGGCTCAGAGCCCTATCCACTCAGCCTCCCACTACTCCCAGCTGGCTTCATGGAATCCTACAGCTTCCCAGAGCACAGTCTGGTAACCACTGGACAAAATGATTTCTAGAGGCTTCCCTAGAAGAGGAGTCAGCATTCATTCAATCATTCGTTTATTCACAAATATTTATTAGGTGCCTTCCTTCTTCACACCAAGTATTTGTTTGAAGTCAGTAGCTCCACTATTACTTAATCTCTCTTGGGCTCAGATTTCTGCTTTGCAAAATGGGAACATAGTATTTGTTTTCCCTACTTTACTGGATTCTTCTAACAATCAAATAATCATAAGACCACCTATGAAAAAGTTGTTTGTTACCTGGAAGAGACTCTGCAAATGCCAACAACTATTATCATTACTGCCATTAGTGGTATATCTAACTATCTCAAGTCTATAGAACTAAGTTAAGTCCTCAGAGGCCTCAATGGACTGTTACTCTCCTACTCTCTGTACCTAAACTTCCAGAAGGTGTTGCAGGGTTTGGAGAACCATTGGTCTAAAAGCCTCCACCTAAAAAATATCTTTTCTGAGGGCTAAGAATATCCCTGAATTTGATGTCTTCTAAATAGAACATTTCTCTATTATCCCAATTTACTTCCATGATCATATATTACTTTCATAACAAAAAAAGTTAGAAAAATGAAGACTGTTGAAAATACTGTCTGATGCACACAGTTCTCTGATAAACTCTTTATCTAATGGTTTAAAATGAATTCAAATGAGATATTCAGGCAAGAGAAAATGCAAAATTTTCCCTTCCTGACAGCCACATGGCTCCACGGCAGTGCGGGGCTCAGTGTCAGACCTGGGCTCTAAGTCTCGGCTCTGCCACTAACTCAACATGTGGTCTCGGGTGAGTCACTACCTCTCACAGGGTCTCAGTCTCTGCACCTATAAACTGAAAGCACCAGCTATGGTGATCTGCAAGGGCCCTCCCGGCTGTGATGGTTGATGCTCCAGACAATGAGGTGTACTTTCCCAATATACCCAGGCTGTAATTCTACAGCCTATCTGGCTGTGCTGGGCATACAGCCTTGCTGAGTTCACGGTGGCTCATGAATACAGTGCTCCTCTCCCCAGTCACTCATGTGGAGTTTTAGGCCTTCCAAAGCTCCATCAGCCCCACAACAACCCTGAAGCAAGAAGGTCAGGGAACAAGCACCTTGGGAAGAAAGGTGGCTCATTTCAGAGCTGCAAACTTGTAAGTGACAGGGTCATGACCAAAATTAAGGTATTTTGACTCCAAGCCTAGTATTCTTTACCTCATTTGGATCATATCCTAAAAGAACCACAGACCCTAAAAGTTTCATGCGGTGGAAAGACCACTAGTGTTAGAATCAGAAGATGGGTGCAATCCCCTCTTCCTGCTCTCCTGTGTATGCTTCTGCACCAGCCACTCCCTATGACTGAGCCTCAGTGTCTTTCTCCATAACACGGGGCTATTGTTCTGACAATTCCAGTGCTGTGGGAAGGCTCATGGAAGAGTGAATGGAAACCTTTTGTATGTTATAAAGTTAGATGTCAGTTACCATGAATACCATTTACTGGGCCCAAAGGTAGGGAGGAATCCATCCCATTTGTCCTTCAAGAAACCCAAAGCCCTGGTTAGTTTAAGTCCTGGGCCACAGGGCAGCTGGGTATGAAACCTGAAGGAGCAAGTCACTTGACTTGCAAGCTGAGCTATACAGGACAGACTTTAAGCTTGGCCTGGCTCCCACCCTATGGAGACCAAACTGCAACAAAACTGAAAACACTGGACAGAAGTGTAGAGCCCAACAATATGGATAGTTCCTTCTTCCCATCATTCGCACATTCAACTAGTCAACAAACATTCCTCTAATATCAATTCTAGATAGTGATGTTTGGGTACCTTATGTATGCAAGGAAAGAGAAGGAGGAAGGAGCAAAGATGAATACGATGGTCCATATATGGAAAATAACTAACATTTAATAATGAACATTTCCTGAGCTCTTACCATATATCAGGAACTATGCTCTACTATTTCTGTTATCTCATTTCACACCCACAATAAGCCAAGAGGGCAAGAATGTTCTGGATTACTATTTTACCCTTGAAGAAGCTGAGGCGTAGCTGAGGCTCAGGCTCAGCTGAAAACTAAGTGGTGGAACCAGTACTCAAACCAACGTCAGCCTGTTCAGATCCTAAATTCGTAACTTCTAGTTCCACAGCCTCTGTATTGCTGGGTGACCTTAGGCAAGCATCTTCCCATCTGAAATATAGAGATTCAATTATTCTAATGGGCACAAGAAATATCACAAACAACTGTGACCCAAAACAGAGAAAGGGAGAGAAACGCCCACTTGAAGTGAGGTGTGGCCGTCACTTCCCATTCCTCAGGAGAGGAAAACATCAGATATAATCTGGGTGGCGCGATGACAGAGTCAGGCTTTTGCCAGACAGGGCTCAAACCGGCAGGGTTCAGAGAGATATGGCTAATATCTGCCTACCTCCAACAAGGTCTGTTCTCCCACCAAACCCAACTGTGTACCCCATCTACACACTCCATTTACCACTCCACCCCTGAGCCAGGCCTTTTGTTCATGCTGCCCCCACCTCCCCTTACTTCTCTCCTCCAGGAGGTCTCTTCTGATGCCGCATCTCTCCCCCAACAGAAAAGCTTTAACAACCACTCAAATACTATTTCATCAAGAAGCCCCCAACTTGATGGAATAGCATTTTCTTTGAGACCCTGGTCCTTGGTGAATGGTTCCCCTGTCTCCACAACTTGCTCTGTTTATAAGAGAAGAGTAGTGGTCCTTCTCCATCTGAATCTGTCACAGTAGCAGATGCCAGTAAGGTTGCCTGGAATGTCCGCACATGTGATGCTGCCATGGTAACAGCAGACCAAGGTTCGGAATGCTTTATCCCTGATGAGCTGCCCCGGCAGTGCCATGCCAGGCTGCTCATGGAATCTTCCTTGAGGAACAATAACAACAACAAAAATCACCAAAACCTATGCAACAACAACACAACCCATTAATGGACAAGAAACTGCTGAGCACTGGTGCCAAGGTTCAGCTCCTATAAACATACTTTGGGCCACTCACCTGGTCCCTTAGCTGATAAGGAGGCCAGGCCCTGGCTGTCTGCACTGTGGCTCACTCAGAGGGTAATGCGGTTTTTAGCTGGCTGGGCCAATGAAGCAGGCCGTCCCCAACTCCAGCCCCCAAATTACCACTTCTCTTGTTTGATGCCGCCAACCAGGGATCTGCCGGCGTGGACCCTGGCAATTAGCACAGCACTAGCATTTGTTGGGGAATTAGGAGCCACTGATTACCCTAATTCCACGTCATTTACAGGCAATGAGTGTCAGCCTGGGATTGGCCTTTCCAAACGGTGGCCTACAGGGTGGCATGATCATGACTTGACTTTGAAATGGAAGCAGGGGCCTGGTAAGCCAAGCTGTGAACCAGGAGGGGAGGCAGGACTCATAGCTGAGCCTAGCTATATGGCAGCCATTGCCTCCCCCAGTCCTGCCCACTTAAGGGAAATGAAGACCAGAAGAAGGTGTTTCTAGATTGAGAACATGCCTATTTCTAAGTCATCCTGACCCAGGAAGGGAGCCCATTTCCCTTTGATAGCCCTGCTGACCCCCTAGAATGTGCAGCCACAAGATTAGTGTCCCCTAATCTGAGAGTTTCTGGGGGCTAAAGGCCTGAGTCAAACTCTCACTGGCTGAGCAGGACCCTCACACTCAGATCTGCCCCCAGGATCCAATCACTTGCCACCAGGCCCCACCTCCAACATTGGAAATCACATTTCAATGTGAGATTTGGAGGGGACAAATATCCAAGCCATCTCACCCAATGATAATTACCTTTAGATTCTTGCTGTTAGACCTCTAGTCACAAATGGGTCCTCCAGGATAGTGACATTTCCAGGATAATATAGGCCCCTACACCTTGTATGATTGATCCCTATCTCTACCCAGCAGGGGCCAACTCCGTAGCTAGTATATTCCCTGTGTTTCTACCCTCTCCTGCCAGTTTGCTGTAAGAGGAGCCAATAGACTTGTCTACACTTTATAGGGTCATGACCATGTGGAGCCAGTTAACTGAATACTTGTCCACTAGAGAACTTCCGGATCTCTCCAAAGGAATATATAGGTATTGGGGTTTGGCTGGACAAGTCCCAACAACTTCCCTAATTCAAACTCTAGCTCGCTTGAAAATCAGGGACTGAACCAGGTCTTTCCAGTCATTCATAAAATGTCTATTTTGTCTTACTTGGTAGATATCATAAGGGATATAAAATGAACCATTCACCGCACCTGCTCTCAAGGAATAAACAGTCTAAGGGATCAGAAGAGACTTCCTGGAGGAAGAAGAAAAGTTAGGGGAGAGGGAAGAAAGAGCATCCTAAGTAGAAAGAACAGTGGGAACAAAGACCTAGCTGGGGGAAGGAATGGCTTGCAAAGATAATGGTGGTAGTTCCACTTGGTGGAAGAAGAAGTGGTGCAAAACATAGCAGAAGGAAATAAATTTGGGATGATAGGTAGGGGGCATATGGCAGATGGCTCAAGAAATATAATCCTTAAAAAGCCTGACTAAAGATTTTGGATTTTATTTCATAGCCAATTGGAAGCCACTAAGGCTTTTGGACAACAGAGTAGCAGAATCAGATCTGTGCGTCAGAAGCAAAATCTGGCATAATAACAATCATCATTATTGTTCCTGCCATCATGACAGATCACATTTAGGATGCACTCACACAATGTCAGGCACTTTTCTAAACACTTAGACTGAGTGGGAAGGAGGGTCTACAGGGAGATCACTTGGAGGTGGAGGCAAAGTCTAAGAGGAAGAGGATGAACAAAGCCTGAGCTGTCTCAGTGGCAATTGGACATAGAAGAGGGCAGGATGGAGAGAAAGCAAGGAGGTGGGACCAAGAGCACTTGGCATCTGTGAAGCTGTGGGTACAGAGGGGTGAGAGGAGTCAGATAGCCTTAGCCAGGAGACTAGGAGGATGGAAGTCACAACTAGGTCTATGATATGTGATTCCTTGATTCATAGTCCTGGTAGATGAATCTAGAATCCAACCCCAAGGATATAGCCAAAATATTCCTTGTCACCCTGAGTTCAGGAAAACATCTGGGGAGGAACAGACCATGAATCAAGGGCAGCTGTCCCAGGAAGATTTATTCTCCCACACTGTGCCCTGCTTCTACCAACCTAGAACCTGCTGGTTGGAGTGGGAAGGAAAGGACCTGGAGAGAAGTAGCCTCTCTTTGCTTTGACCGTAGTGTCTTCTTGGTGGAGGTCTTCTGTCATGATATGCATCAGACTAGGGTCCCCATTTAGGGAGAATGCCCTGGTTTTAACCTAACTAATTTCTCTGTCCTTAGGTATCACTGGGGTGGCCCCGAGCCCCTGAGGATTAGGGCCCTCAGATGGAAGGCAAGAGCTGCCTGCTCTGATATTTCTCTCACTTCTTATATCCCACACAAACCCTGTGCTCTGGTCAGGAGGGCTTCCCACACTATGCCCTCAGCCTGGGATCCGTCTATGCTCATACCTCCCCATCCCACAATCAGGAATGCCCGTATCCTGGGCTAATCCAAATCCTAGCCTTCAAGGCTCAGCTCAAGTCCTCCTTCCTCTAAAAAGTCTACAATAATCATGCCTACACTGAGCTACAGTGAAATTTCAGAGCTGCAAGGGAACTTACAGATCATTGGCCCAACCCTCAAAACTCTGCCAAAGAGAAAACTGGGGCCTGGAGAAGACAGAATAAGGGCTATGCCTAGAACCCAAGTCCATAACATTCCCTTGATGAGCTTCCCGTGAACTTTGTAGTTCTTTATTTCACCTGTCCATGTCACAGATTGTGAGACTGTCTGTGAGGACAATGACTTCTGTATCTCTATATCCTTCACTGTGCTTAGCACAGAGCCCTGGGTCACAGATGGCTCAGGAAATAGAATCCTTAATAGCCAAAGACTCAGGAAGGTAACAGGTCCTGAGGAAAAGCAGGATACAGGTGAAGAAATAAAAAAAAACAACCACCAAAACCCTCCTTCCAGCAATTCTCCACTGTTCTGGGATGCAAGCCAAGCCTAGCCACTGGACTGGGGGTGAGAACAGAGATGATGCATTCAAAGGAGACTTTTACATCCGAAAGAGATTTCTGCATCCAATATCAGTGTTCTAGCCCAGAGCCTCTTGGGAGAGCAGCTTCCAGAGGCTGGCAGAAGGGGTCATGCTGAGGTCAGCCTCCAGCCTAGGGACACTGGTAATGGTGGTGGAAGCAGCTGAGAGAATATTTTTCTTTTAAAGCTGAATCTTCAGATTTGGGGAACTAAAAGAACCCTCCAAGATCACCTAACCCAATTCCTAAATGTTTCAGATAGGGAACCTGAGGTCTTGGTAAGGAAAGAGACTTGATCAAAGTCACACAATACATTAGGGTTACAGCCAGGACACAGTTCCATGTCTCTTGATCCCAACCCAGGGGTCTCTGCAGGACAACTTTTCTCAGCTGGGTCCCACATGGATATAGCCAGGAGAGCAGCTGGTAGGATTACATGGCTACCAAGAATTTCTACACTGCTTTTTAAATTGTCAAAACTCAATTGCCGATAGACTTGTGATGCAGGTTTAGAGAAAATAATGAGTTTGACTAAGGCTCCAAGCTGAGAAGTCACTTGCTTGAGATCATATCAAGCACAGATTTATCTAGTTCAAAACCCCGTCGTTTCCCATTGGCTCGTGCTGCCAGATATGCTGCATCCAGGCTCAGCATGGAAGAAGAAAGACAGGACAGACAGACATTCTGAGAGGTTTGACAAAGAATTCCATCAGATACACACTTCCTGGTCAAGTTCCTCCTTTGCCCCAGGCACTGTGCTGGGCACTCCAGACACAAAGAGGAAATACGATCCAGGAGTGGAGAGACTAAGTAGGTAAGTTCCAGGGAGCTCCTAAATGAGCAGTTATAAAGATTGGAAGAGAAACAAATTCAGTCCTTCAAATTCTGAAAAGAATGAGGTTGAGGAACAGTAACAGACAGGGATGTTGTAACAGAACAGGCTGGCAGGGTCCACCACAGATGTATGTGCCACCAGCCAAAGCCATTTCTGTACTTGCAGAGCACAGCACAATGCCTGGCACATAAAAGACACTCAATGTAGGCTTGCTGAGTCAGTCAATGCATGGATAAATGAAACTAGCATCCCAAAGGGAACTGAGGGGCAGTTCCAGTGCTTGCAGAGAAAGGGTCTGCCCACCAAATGTGGTCTTGCCCCACTCCATCTGTAGAAGGGGCAGGAGGCAGCTGGTGGGTCCAGAAATGCTGACAGAGAAGGACAGAGCTTCCAGCCCCAACCCACTTCTCCATGGCAACGAGCTGACAGAAAACTGCACAGGAGACTGAGAAACCAGTTTTAAAATAAAGACACAAAACACTCTCAGTCTAAAATCACACATGCAAAGCAACAGCTCCTGCCTCTCAGCCCCTTAGGAGGGGTAGGCACAATCACTAAGAAAAGTACCTCCTTCCAACCTGCCCATTTCTCTGCCAAGGGCCCATGGGCCTCCCCTCCTGCTGTATACTCTTCTAAGAGCTGCCAGGCAGAATTCCTCTTGCTTTGCAGTATATGCTTCAGGGCATTGCATCAAATCTGACAAGCAATGGTAAAAGCTCCACCAGGGTTAGATCTGGCAGGTTCTGCAGCAAACAGGCTGTCTGCTGTTGGCTTCGTGTAGAATGGCAGTTCATAGCAGGGGTGGCTGTGGCACAGGGGCCAAGCAGGAAGAGCAGGACAGGGATGACTTTTCTCCATCCTCCTCATGTTCAATCCTGCTTCATCCTTCAGGGCTCAGCTGTATTTGCCTTCATCTCTCCAGGATGACTTAATTGTACCTTTGACTGTAAACCCAAAGCCCTCTGTTTACATTTCAAATACAAAACTTACCAGTCTACTTTTCATTATACTGCTTACTTATTCTGCCCCCAGTAGAGAGCCTGGCATATGATAAAGCCTCAATAAATGTTTTCTGAATTGAATCAACAGCATGAGAAAACATGTTAATTTGAGTAGTTGGAGACCAACCTCCTTCTGGTTTACGGGAGTCCACTCAGACTACCATTTCCCTCCAAAGCCTTGGGTGCTTAGAGAGTGTGAAGGCAATGTCACCTCCTCTCCAACACTGGATCTGCTCACTACTTTTCTGCCAACACCACTGTGTGCTCTTCCCTACATGTCCATGATGTCCATGGACATCACCGTATTCAGAAGGGTACCCTAAAAGAAGCTAGACTAAGGATCCTGGATTCAGTCCCAGCCTTATCACTTCCCATCTGTGTGAATTTAGACAAGTCATTTAATCTCTTTGAACCTTAGTGGCCTTGCTTGAAAAACAGAAGTACCAATTTCCATACCAGTATCCTGCCTACCTCACGAAGCTGGTGTGAGGACCAGAGATGATGAATGGTGAAAGTGCTCTGAAAGCAGTCAAGTAGTGTCTGTGCAAAGATGAGGTGGAGTTTTATTTCCAGAATCTTATAAAAAGGTAGCTGAGGCCTAAGCTCATGAGGTGACTTGCTCATGATCATATGGGGAGACAGCGGCAAAGCAGGGTTCCAGTCTTCTAATTCTTGGTCCAGAGCTCCTTTCACAACCTTTTGCTGCCTTAGAGGTCCCATCTAGACATTCTTCAACTTTGGCAAAAGCAATTCCACATTCCATTAAAATGAGAAGCATTTTGGATCACCTGCAGAGTATAAATCTCTGCCATGGAATGGAGTCCAGCTCTCTACTTCCAGGCAGAATGCCACCTGAAACATTCTAGGCAGGGAGTTAACTCTTACTCCCCCACAAAAATCTTTCCTTACAGTCTCTCAGTCACTGCTAACTAACCTGTGCCAGAAAGGTCATCCTGGTAGCTAAAATATTCTTGCTGTGGCAGAGCCCACATCTTCTGATCAAACCTCAGAAACAAAAATAAAGAATGCAACACTGCAAATATTAGAGAAGCAGATTGAAAACAACTTGTACAGGATATACAGGAAAACTCACATGGCCTGGAGCACAGGCTTCAATGGAAAACCACTAAAGCTACCCTAGGGCTTGACTCAGGAAGTAGGGACACTGCTTCCCTGAGATGTGAAGTCAGCAGAAACAGATCTGAGAGAGTCAGGAGGGACACACAGACCCCACTGCTTAGGTTCTAACAGCTTGTGGGCCTACATGCCAGAGATAGCATTAAGTGAAACCTCTTCAGACCTCAGCAACCACTTGAAAAAGAAGGGAGGAAGGGAAGATGGAGGGAAATATCTTTGCTGAGAACTCTAACCCTTACATGGTATGATGGTTAATTTTGTGTCAATTATGGAAACCAGTTGTTTGATCAAACACTAGTGTAGATGTTTCTGTAAAGGTATTTTTTAGATGTGACTAACATATTACAGTGAGTTGATTTTAAGTAAAGTAGATTACCTTCCATAATGTAGGTGGGCCTCATCCAGTTAAAGGCTCTAAAAGCAAAGACTCAGGTTTCTTGGAGAAGTAATTCTAACTCCAGACTGCAACAGAAATTTTGCCTGAGTCTCTAGCCTTTGGACTCAACTCTTACCTGAATTTCCATTCTGCAGCTTGCCCTATGGATTTTAGACTTGCTAGCCCCCACTACTGTGTGAGTCAATTCCTTCAAATCAATCGCACTCTATCTTTCTCCCTCTCTTTCTCTGAGATGGAGGTAGAGGTAGAGATTTAACTTTTTGGGTCTGCTTCTCTGGGGAACCCTGACGAATACACATGGGATGCGATGCTTTCATTTAATTTACCTAATTTCATCCTCCAAATGACCCTGGGAGGTAGGGTTTGCTATTTTGATGCTTGTTTGCAGATGAGGAAACCGAAGCTTGCTAACTATGATTCCAAAACCCATGTATCACCGTAGGTCTGTGAGGAAGTAGAATTTCTCTGAAGAACTCTGGGACAGAATTCCTGGCCAAAGCAAATAATGTTGCTGATTCCTCTGAGTTCTCCTTCTCCTTGGGGATGCAGTTAACACCAGAGGGAACTAGGAGTATGAATAATTTTGCTCATTCAAGCAGGATGACTTGCTTTTACAAAACACAGTCTTTAGGATGGCCAGGTATGCTCAGGAACAGCCTATAATCCTAGTGTTTTGGGAGGCTGAGGTGGGAGGATCGCTTGAGCCCAGGAGTTTGCGACCAGCCTGGACTACACAGCAAGACCTTGTCTCTACAAAAATAAAAAATAAAAAAATTAGTCAGGTGTGGTGGCATGAGCCTGTAGTTCTAGCTACTTAGGAAGCTGAGGCAGTAGGATCCCTTGAGCCCAAGAGTGCAAGGCTGCAGTGAGCTACCACTGGGCCACCACAGTCCAGCCTGGGTGACAGAATGAGATCCATCTCTTAAGAAAACAAAAAACAAAAATTACAGTCTTTACGTTATGATCTACATTCTTACCTGGGGATCTGTTTCTGGATTTAGGGTTTTGATCTACATAAATACTTCAAGGTTTCATCACTTTTAAAAATGGGCCCGGCTGGGTGTGGTGGCTCACACCTGTAATCCTAGCACTTTGGGATGCCAAGGTAGGCGGATCATCTGAGGTCAGGAGTTCCAGACCAGCCTGGTAAACATGGTGAAACCTCGTCTCTACTAAAAATAATAATAATAATAAAATAAAAAATGCAAAATTAGCTGGGCATGGTGGCACACGCCTGTAGTTCCAGCTACTCTGGAGGCTAAGGCAGGAGTATCACTTGAACCCAAGAGGCGGAGGTTGCAGTGAGCCAAGATTGCGCCACTGCACTCCAGTCTGGGTGACAGAGCGAGACTCCATCTCAAAGCAAAACAAAAACCAGCCAGGCTCAGCAGCTCACACTTGTAATCCCAGCACTTTGGGAGGCTGAGGCGGGTGGATCACGAGGTCAAGAGATCAAGACCATCCTGGCCAACATCGTGAAACCTCGTCTCTACCAAAAATACAAAAATTAGCTGGGCGTGGTGGCGCATGCCTGTAGTCCCAGCTACTTGAGAGGCTGAGGCAGGAGAATCACTTGAACCCAGGAGGCAGAGGTTGCAGTGAGCTGAGATCGTGCCACTGTACTCCAGCCTGGCGACACAGTGAGACTCCATCTCAAACAACAACAAACAAACAAACAAAAAACACTGGCCCTCAAGTACTAAGGGGAAGATAAAGTTTTTGCTAGTTAATGAGTGGTCTTCTTCCTGAAGGCAAATCCAGGCTATAGATTGTTTCCATTGGGCTACTGCTAGAAAGTGGGAAGACTGCACTCTGCTCGAATAATAAGCCCTAAAGGGGCTGAGCTCAGGTAGGGCGAACGAGCAAGCAGCCCTCATTCTGCCTCTTCCAGCTCCCCTTTCCTGATCCAGAAGTCTCTCAGCACCGTGGTGTCTCCTGAGAAAGGGGGAGTATTGTTTTCCTAATTAACAACTCTAGTCTAAGGATGGGTGAAACCTTCTTTCCTCAGTTCCCGTTAGTGCAGCTGAGACAGGGTGGTATTTGCAGGAGGAAGTTTACTAAATGCTAGGGGGCAATGAAAAGGAAATAATCACAGGAATCCAAACATATCTACCAGCAGGCAGGGCTGCCAAGATGAGGTTCGTCACTCCTTAATAATTCTCTCTCCAAAGGGCTGGAACATGCATCTGCAGCAGCCTTTGCTAAGCTTCCTGCCCATTTGAGCTTTCAACAGTTTCCACTTGGTCACTATCTTGCTTACTGCCTCAAAGGCACAGCCTCCCAGAACTCCCCAACGTGTTAAAGCTCACATTAAAAATGCTGACGTTTGGCACATAGGTAAACAGAAAGGTAAGCGTGCAGTCTGACACCACTGGCTCCTGCTAGCTCAGGCCTGACCAGCCACCCCAAAATGCTGAGGGGATCCTTGTCTTGGTATCCTGGTTGGGAAATCTGTCCTGCAGAATCTTGTCTCACTTGTGGCCTGAGACAAGATCCAGAATCAGCTCTGGCTCTGGCCTGAGTCAACCCCCTTCATTTCTGGGTTCTGGTCTGCGAGTGCTGCTTCCTCTTCAGGTAATGGGCTGGAATGTGGTGACAGACAAATGACTTCACCTTCAGATGAGATCTCAACCCTCTCCATAGGGAAGCAGCCTTATATGTGATATACCAAAGGGTCCTTCAGGAACAAGAGTGCTACTTGCCCTAGAAGCCTGTCCAGACAGGTACATTTTCTCTGTATCTGCCTAAAGACCAGGGATCTCTCCTCTCTTCTGCTGCTGGTGTTGCTCTGTCAAAAACAGTTGTCTGCATGTTTACACAGCTGCTAGGGTCTATGAGGGGAAAAAGCTCATGATAATAATAACAGTAGTAACTAACATTTACTGAGAACTTACAATATTTTAGATACTACTACTCTAAGCACTTTCCATGTATTAACTCATTAATATTCACCACAACCCTTTGAATTAGGATCTATCATCACACCCATTTTACAGACAAGAAAGCCAAGACACACAAAGATTAAATTATTTGATCAATATAACAAAGCTAGTAAGTGGTAGAGCTGGGATTCAAACCCAGACAGTCTGGCTCTATATCATTTAATCCAAATAACAGCTCTGCAAGGTTAGTATTATTAATGCTGGTTTGGTTGAGGAAACTGAGGTTTGAGCACTTTGCTAAGATCATATAGCTAATAAGGGGCAATTCAAGTATTCAACCCAAAGGCTGCATCCTTTCTCAAGCTCTCCTTGGTAAGGATGATGTTATAACCACTCCAAGCTAAACTCAGGGAGGCCAGCTGACTTCATTTGTCCTTTGGATTGAAAGGCCACAGAACCAGAAATGGATGCCCTCAGCCATCAGGAAGGCTCTTCCAGCAGGTGACTTTGGATGAGCGAGGTTCCCAAAGCACTCTATGTATAATCCCCTCTTTCCCTAAGATGGACAGACTTGAGGATTGGGAGAGCCAGCCTTCTGCGACCATGTGTATACTTTTTTGTTAGAGTGCATGGACACTATACAGTTATGGTTTTCTGGGTGTCCGTTCTGCCCCAGGAATAAGTGAACCTACTTGTAATCAGGATTGTGTGAGACACAGGAAACAGCATCTCCCAGTGGAAAGGGCAAAAGCTCAGAGGAACTTAGACCTCTGAGCCACACTACCTGGGGGGATTTAGGCAAGTTTCTTAATCTTTAAGAGTTTTAATTTGCTTATTTGTAAAACAAAACAACAAACAAATATATCTTCCCTTTTAGGGTGGTTATAAGAAAAAAATGAAGTATGAAATTTTACAGAAAACATCTACCAAATACCTACGATGTGCCGGGCTCCGTACATACGTATCTTATTTATATTCCACAAAAATCCCATGAGATAGATACACTATGATATCCATCATACAGATAAGAAAATTGAGGAACTGAAAGACTGAATAATTAGATCACTCAGCTGGTAAGGAGTAGAGCTAGGATTTAGGCCCAGGTTGTATAGTGCCTGAGACTGTGCTTTGGCGCTCTGCTGTGAGTCCCGCTCTGCTGCTCCACAACTGCCTTCTTTTCACAGGTCTCTCCAGCTCTACTCTCCACACTGCAAAGGCAATGATCTTTCTAAAAGGCCAAACACTATCACTCCTCTATCTAAACTCCACCCTTGATTTCCTCTGCCTAAGGTGATCTTAAACTCTATAGCATGGCATTCAAGGCCTGCTCCTGACCCTGCTCCTAGCTCCTTTTCTGGCCTGTCTCCCACTCCAACTCCCACCAAAACTAAAGTCCTTGCCACCTAGACTTTGAACCTGCTGTTCCCTATACTTGCAAGGCCCTCTCTCCAAAGGAGGGAAACTCCTACTCATCTTTGAAAGCCTAGCCTAAGTATCACCTCCTCCTTCCCAGATTTCTTTAGGCAGCTGTCTAGCTTTCTGCTAAGCTTCTGCAATAGCTCTGTAATAACACTGTTCACCCATAATCTTGTTTGTCAGTTTATATCTCTGTCTTCCATGCTACACCAGTGGTTGCCAATAAATTTGAGTCTGAGGACTCTTTTAATATTGGAGAATTTCAGGATCTTCATATACACTAATCAGAGCAATACTTAATGACCAAGAGTCACCATTAATTCAGTAAAGCTTATAAATGCGACTGTATTTTAGTCAACACCATGCCATCTACAATATTTGAAACCAATGCTACATGTAGGTGTATGTGTTATAGACTCTGAGGACTCTAAGGCTCCAGAGCCTCCAGTTTGGAAACAATTGCTCTGCTCAGCAAGTGAGTTTTTTGATTAAATGAAAGTAACATTCATTGACCCTATTATATTCCAGGGGTGTGCCAGTCACTTTTCATTTTTATCTCCTTCAAAGCTCAAAAAAATCTGTATTCTTCAGATAACAAAACAGAGGCTTGGAAAGCTAAAGTGCCTCATCTGAGGTCACACAGTGAATGAGAGGCAGAGCAGGGATTTGGTTCCTGATCTTTTTCTACTCTGCCACGCTGCCTCTGGTGCAGGACCAAAACATGTTCATCTCTGAATTTCCAGTGCTCACTCATGGCAGTGCTCAGGAGGAATGAATAATACAAACCCAGAGAACCCTTCTCTACACAGTCTCAGGCCCTCCAGCTTATATCCACCCCAGCCAGAGACCTTCCCAGTTGTAGGCAAGCATAGGAGCCCTTCACACATCAAAGAACCAGAGGTGCTGGGCAAAACTCTACGATGGCAAAGCATGGCCCACTTTTGCTTTGTTGTTGTTGTTGTTGTTGTTGTTGAGATAGGGTCTCACTCTATTGCCCAGGCTGGAGTACGGTGGCACTATCAAAGCTCACTGCAGCCTCAACCTCCCAGGCTCAAGCAATCCTCCCCCACAGCCTCCAGGAGAGCTGGGACTATAAGTGCACACCACCACCCCCGGCTAATTAAAAAAAAAATTTTTTCTGTAGAGGCGGGATTTTGCTATGTTGTCCTGGCTGCTCTCAGGCTCCTGGGCTCAACTGATCCTCCCGTTTCAGCCTCCCAAAGTGCTGGGATTATAGGCGTGAGTCACTGCATCTGGCCCTACTTTTCCTTTAAGTGCTATTTCCCTCATTTGGTGGGTATTCCTGCCCTTTTCCTGAACTCCGAGCTCCTTCTCTTCACCTGTCATCCCCATCCCCACTGCCCTCACTCCCCCAAACTTCCTGCCCATATCCACTGCAGCCTGCTCTCTATCCTCTAACAGTTCCCTCAAACTAGCTCCCACAAAGGTCATACTGCCTGGTAATAGCAAGGTGTGGCACCCCGCAACCCCCTCAACTGGACATTTGTGTATTAAGCCAAAGGACAGACTTCTAAACAATTCTGGTCAGTATGCCATGGGAGGAAGAGAATGGGCTTCAAAGTCGGACAAAGCCAGGTTTCAATCACTGGTTCTGCTACTTCCTTTTTGAATTACCTTGGGCAAATCACTTAATTTATCTGAGCCTCAGTGTCTTCATCTGAAAAACGAGGATAATAAAACCTACCTCATAAGGTGAATATACAAAGACCTTACAATCTTGGACTGTACAGTGGGTTGAACAGTGGCCTTCCAAAAGATGTCAGTCAATGCCTTAACCTCCAGAACTTGTGAATGTGACCTTTTATGGAAAAAGGGTCTTTGCACATATAATTAAGTTAAGGATTTTAAGATAAGAAGCTTGTCCTAGATTATCTGAGTGAGCCTAAATGCCATCACAAGAGAAAAGCAGAGGGAAATCTGACACACAGACAAAAGAGGAGGAGGCAATGTGACCATGGAGGCAGGGACTGGAGTGATGTGGCCACAAGTCAAGGAATGGCAGCAGCTACCAGAAGCTGGAAGAGGCAAAGAACAGATTCCCCTCTAGAGCCCACAGAGTCTCTGCAGATGTAACCAAGTTAAAGACCTTGGAATGAGTGCAATCTCTTCTTTATAAGAGAAAGAAGAAAAGATGCAGTCACACAGAGAGGGCCACATGAAGACAGAGGCAGGGTTAGGGTTTTTGCAGTCACAAGCCAAGGAATGCCTGAAAACACCAGAAGATGGAAGAGGCAAGGAAACAGTCTCTCCTAGAGCCTCCAGAGGCAGCATGGCCCTGCTGACACCTTGATTTTGGACATCTCGCCTCCAGCAGTGACAGCATAAATATGAGAGAATAAATTTCTGTCATAAGCCACACAGATTGTGGTACTTTATTATGGGAGACTAATAATTTTTAGGTTAATAATACTAATAATTATTCATATCATGTATACTAATACACACTGCCTATCTCCTTAACTTATCATGTATCACCCCTCATCTCCCTCATACAAACTGCGTTACAAGAACGCAAGCTTTGGGAGAATGGAACCTTGTCTGACTTGGTCATTATCAAAACCCTAATGATTAGTATGGCACCAGATAGATGGTAGGTGCTCCATACATTTTTTTAAATAAATGAATTAATTGCAGTTCCTCAAACATAATATGCTATGTCATGCCTCCATGTCTTTGCATATGCTGTTCCCTCTGCCTAGAATGCCCTCCTCATTCCCTTACAAACACCTATAAAATTATCCTTCAAAACTCTACTCAGATATCACCTCTTCTCTGTGTGCCTTTCCTTACTACATAGATTAATCTCTCTACATTAATTCCATGTCACGTACATTGCTCTAATACAGCATGTCTTACATTGCACTCCAATCACGTGTATATGTGTCCATCTCACCGAAAAGAGAAGAGCTTCTCAGAGGGCAAGAGAGTGATGTGATTTACTGCTTCTAAGTCCTCAGCATCCACAACATAGGGCACAGCTACATATATGTAGAGCTTCCCCCTCCTTCCATATATTCCAGCACTGAAGGGGCAACTCTCCCAAAAAAAGGGGCAAATCTTACCAGCCTGAGGCCCAGAAATAAGCCTACAGGATCCAAAGAGTCCATGAGCCCCTTCTAGGCCTATTTCCAAACTACCTCTAAACAGAAGCCATAGAGAGAACCTTATGACTGCAGAATCCTGGGAATGGTATTGTTTAATTAAACAGAGACTCAAGTCACCAGCATCTGGCTCAGGCTGGGCCTCTGGGACTTGAGCAAGCAACATTTCATCATTAGGAGGAAAGGAGATGACAAACTCTTTCCTGAAAGAACCCAGCAGGCAGGCAGCAGAATTACTGGATGTGGATAAATAAAACCATTATTTCCAAATACATATCCCAGGCAGCACTAAAGGCATTCTCCGTATCACAGGCGATACTAAATTTAGAACTGGCAGTTTGAGTCATATGCTGATTCCTAAAGAGAAAAACTAAATTCAAGGGGGAAAAATGAAGTGAAAT
Source organism: Colobus angolensis palliatus (assembly GCF_000951035.1). Lineage (NCBI taxonomy): Eukaryota > Metazoa > Chordata > Mammalia > Primates > Cercopithecidae > Colobus > Colobus angolensis. The sequence goes on from NW_012114755.1 coordinate 1,280,299, forward strand.
ATGAAAATAAAAATGCAATCTTAGTCTATAAGAGCAAGCTATCAAGAGAGGTGAAGGGGAAGTTACCCACACAGAAATTCTGGCTGAAAAAGAACTCCAAATGGGGACAGGGCAGGGTTTTGCTAGGTACCAGCAACAGTGGCATTTGGGGAAACCTCTAGAATGTCTCCCTGTGTGGAGTTTCAGAGAGGCAGGAGTGGAATCTGCATTTGAATAATAATGTGGGTAGCACCCAAAGCCATCCCAAGGGCCGAGGCTTGCTGTTTCCAAAGTGCTGTCAAGCATACTGTCTCACTGAAGTTTTTTTTTCCGATTCTGCAGTGAAGGTATGTCACCCCCATTTTACATCGAAGAACTGAGCCTACAGGGGTCAAGTGACTTGCCGAAGTCATAACGTCAGTGAGGAGGAGCACAGAGATTTCATTTAATAAACTCTTAATTTTAAAATAGCTTTAGATTTACAGAAAAGTTTTAAAGATAGTACTAAGTTCCCAAATATCCCTCCCCCAGTTTCCCCCATTGTCATCATCTTATGTTACTGTGGTACATCTATTACAACTAAGGGACCAGCACTGGTACATTACTATTAGCCAAACATCACATTGCATTTAGATTTTGCTAGTTTTTCCCTAATGTCCTTTCTCTGCTCCAGGATACCATGTTACATTTAGCCATCATGTCTCCTTAGTCTCCTCTGGTCTGTTACAGTTTCTCCAATTTTGTTTTTGATGACCTTGACAGTTTTTAGTATTAGCAGGTATTTTGTAGGATGTCCCTCAACTGAGTTTTTCTGACGTTTTACTCATAGTTACACTGGGATTATGGGCTTGGAGGAGGAAGACCACAGAGGTGAAGTGTCCTTACTATCACACTATATAAAAGTCATATACTATCAACATGGTTTATCACCGATGATGTTAACCTTGGTCACCTGGGCAAGGTAGTGTTTGCCAGGTTTCTCCACTGTAAGGGTACTCCTCACCTCATCTCCCTCCCCCAACCCCTTTCCATGCTCTACTCTTTGAACGCAAGTTAGGTGCTCCCAGGAGGAACAGTTTGGATGGAGCCTGAAAGAATGGATGAGATATTAAAATGTCAAAGGACATACCAAGTAGAGGGAACTGCAGTGTAGGTAAGTGCACGCATATCTGGGGAACAGGGCTGGGGCAAGGTATTGGCAAATGGGAAGAGAAGGCTGAGAGGGTGGCTAGGCCCAAACTGAGTAGTGCCCTACAGTCAAGCACGGGGCTTGGACTAATCTGTAGGCAAGACCCATCTCCTCTCATCACCTTGCTTAGGACACTCAGGGTACTGCTCAGATGCTGAGAAGTGGGACTATTTTGTGAGTGATATGCTGACTTCCAGCTTCCTTTATTCCCCAAAATTCTTCTGCTCTTTGAGGCACAGACTGCTGGTTACCTGCTCACGATCCATTGTCCTCTTCTTTCCTGGTAACAGACTTCAAATTTTATTCAGGATAGCCATATGCCCAGCTAAAAGTCTCACTTCCCAGGCTTCATAACAGGTTTGGCTATGTAGCTAGGCTGTGGCCAATCAGTTTTTAGTTGATATTGCTGGGTACTACTTCAGGGAAAGTGCCTTAAAAGGGCTTCTTTTTGTCCTTTCTCCCTTCTGTCTGGCTGAATATTGCTAGTAGCCATCTCGGACCCTGAGAAAATCTTGAAGACAAAGGCCTATGTTAAGGATAGTGAAACAGAGAGATAGAAATAATTAGGGCCCTTGATATCTGTAGAACTATTATACCAATCTTGTGGGGGATATCACCAGACCTCTCATGCGTGACTGTATTAGTCAACTTGGGCTGCTGTAACAAAAAATACCACAGACTGCATAGCTGAAACAACAGAAATTAATTTTTTCACAGTTCTAGAAGCTAGACATCTACGATCAAGGTGCCATCAGAGTTGGTTTCTAGTGAGTCTCTCCCTGGCCTGCAGACGGCTGCCTTCTTGCTGTGTCCTCACATGGCCTTTCCTCTGTGTGTAGAGGGAGAGCAATTCCTAGTGTCTCTTCTGCTTCTCAAAATGATACGTCATATCAGATTAGGGCTCCATCCTTAAGACCTCACTTAACCTTCATTACCTCCTTAAATACCTCATCTCCAAATACAGTCACATTGGCGGTTAGGGATTTAATCTATGAATTTTGGAGAGAAACAGTTCAGTCCATAACAGTGAGAGAAAATGCTTCTGTCTTGTTTAAGCCATTATTATTTCCGATGTCTAGTATGCGCACATGCTTTCTTAATGATAGACCTCCACAGTCCAAGGAACACCTTCTAAAGCTTCCACCTTGATGGCCTTGTTAGCTGAAAGTCCAAAGAAAGGTACCAGAGATGCCACTCTTAAGTCATTTGGAATGCTGATTCATTAATCGCTTTCATCCATTCAATTGACAAACATTTACTGAGCATCTCCTATATGCCAGATACTGAGTTATGTGCTGGGGACACTAAAGTAAACAAAAATGGTCCTTGACCTCTAGGTGCTTATAGTCTTTATTGATTTATTTACTCTAAGCTCATCTCCTTTGAAAGGGTATTCCTATAATATAGTAAATAAAATGGAAGTGGAAATTCAAAACCATGGAAAGGAGGCGTATCCAAATGCCAGCCCTGGGAGCTTATATACATGCCGTAATTGAGCCTCCAGGTTGGCTTTAGCTTCCTAGCAACCATGAAAGAGCAAGAGAGCGTGACTTGGTTCTTGTTTTCTGAAAGGAAAACGAATCCCAATCACTCACAGCAGTCAAATGTAAGCATTTTCTTTTCTGAGCAAACTCTACCTAGTGTTTGTGTCCTGGAAAGCACCATTTTCCGATCAAATCCTAGTCAACGTTTCTCTAAATTCCATGTGTAGTTCATTAGCTCTTAGGTACTCATCAAATAAAGCCAGAAAGTTCCATGGTTTGCACACATGCTTTTGGTTTCCTACTTTAGAGCTTGGAAGACTGTGAGTGATCACTCTACTCACAGAGAGAATGGGGACTGGTAAATACAGAAAGTGCTGAAGCTTGGACATTAAGTATATGATTTTAAGAAGAAAAAATAGCAAGATGATATGACCCTAGAAAATGGCCAGGGTATACAGAAAGATGGAACACCAAGATGAAGTCAGTATACCTCACCCACAGGGTTCCTTTCTTGGTGTATCACAACAGGCAGCATCTTATGAGAGAAAGAGTATGGGTTTGAATCCCAGCTCTACTACTCTATAACTTATTAGCTCTGTAATTTTGGGGGTTTTAGCAGCCCAGAGACTCAGTTTCCTCAGGTAAGATGAAAATGGTATCTACCTATCATGGGAATTAACTATCAAAACATATATGTTATCTCTGCCATAGTGGAATTATGGTAACAAAAGCCTGCATATAAGGGCCTGATCTGTGCCAAGAACTGTACTATACACTTGACATGAATTATATCATTTAATCTTCACCATAAGGTAGATGCTATTCAAGAATTCAAAAACTGTTGGTTTCTCCCCAAACCTATGCCAAGCCATATCCTTTGATATTTCTGAAAGGAATGTATCAGCGCTTAGAAGCCTCTTTGCCAGATCCATTCCATGCAAAGCAGCTATATTGACACCAATTTTGTAACCATCTGCAATCCCAAAAGTTTGCTGCAACGGTATAGACTTTTAATTCTCGAGCTCCCCAGTGGGAGTTTGAAGAACTCAAAACCCTTCCAAAAGGCTCTTTTTAACCTCCATTTGCAATGGGAAGAAAGACACTGAGGAATTTGGAGCATGATATTCAAAATAGAGTGCCCTGGCTGCAAGGATGGGGAGTGGGAGTTATTGTTTAATAGGTACAACATTTCAGTATGGGAAAATAAACATATTTTGGAGATGGATGGTAGTAACGGTTTCATAACAATGTGAATGTATTTAATGCCACTGGACTGCATGCTTAAAATGGTTAATATAGTAAATTTATGTCATATATATTTTACCACAATAAAAATAACAATAGTAATAATAATAAATAAAGTAACCAGGGCTGTGAAGAATCTAAAAGTCATACATGATAGAGAACATGTGAAAGAATTCAAGTGTTCTGAAGGAAAAAGTTGGAAAGCCTCTGGTTTACAGGATAATGGTACTCCCTACTACATATGAAGCACATCATATATGTCAGGACTTTACCTAGATTATCTTTATTCTCTAGCAGGGCCCTGCAAGGCATTCCTTGCTTATAAGGATCAGGTGACCAGCCCATGATCAGATCACACAGCCAGAAAGTGGTGAAGATGGGATTTGAATTCAGCCAGTGTTCTTTCTTCTATACAATGCCGCCTCTCATTCAAATATTGAAAAGATGCCTGGATTTTAAAATGCTGAAAACTTATCTCAAGCCTGAGATTTTATTATTCTGAATTGGGATGTGGGGGTAGAAAGGTCAGATATCCATCTTCTTGAAGGCTCCCTGTACTGCCAGGGCATGCAGGTAAACCTCAGCCTATTGAATCCTGCCCTCTAGGGGCAACCATTATGATAGGAGGAAACTAGAGGGGCCTTGAGATCAGAACCAGAGGCAAAACCAGGTTGATGCTGCCAGGGGACTGCATCAGGGCCGCTGGATCACAACCAGCTCCTATGGATAAGGAGGGAGCCATCAGCCAAAAGAGAACACAAAGTAAGCTCCCAATACAGCAAGAGCTACTAAAAGCTTTTCTCCCCACAGTGTAGTCACCATATCCCAGAAGAAAAATTTTGAAGAGGAAGAGAAAGACAATGAAACAGGAAGAATTAGAGTTCGGTGAGAAGGCTCTGAAATCTGTAGTGCGTGTTCAGATCCTAGCCTATTGTTCTGTTGGTAAGCATTGTTCAACAGTTTTGGAGCTGGAGCACAATCTCCTACCTGCCTTGGGTGCCCTCAGAAATCCCTTGGCATCACCTCCTACTCTTCAGTTACCTCCCCCTGCATCACTGAATCTTGCCCTACAGAAAAACAGATTTGGGAAATGATCCTCAGGTCTAACTCAGTGTCACAAACTTCCAGATAACAAAGGTATTAGGCCAGGGTCAAAGGATGAGTGACAAGGAAATGAGTTTTCTGTAATGCTGGCTATTGATCAGAGACTCCTAAACACTGAATCTGAATTTTTCCCCACTGGATAAAGATGTAGACTTGTTGACCATTAGTTTGCTTCAAAAAGTAGAAGAGTTTTTTTGTGTAAGAAATGTCTGTGAACATTCTCTTAACGGAAAACATAGCAGCTCTAAGTTCTTCAAGAATAAGACAAGCCTTGAGTGAAAAAGACCTGTGATGCAGTGAGAAGGGGCTGACTCCTAGATGCAACAGAACTCTATTCTGCATGGATGGTGTTACCTGCAGCTGCAAGTTCCGCTAGGGAGCTAGGGGCTAGTGAAGGCAGACTTGAGATACCCCATATCTATACTGTGTGCTCTCAAAACGTGTCTGTATCCTTGAGTAAGTCGGGAAGTTGATGTAATCTTACATGCGTGTGTGTTACAGGTATGAGTGTGTATTTGTGGCCTCTTTCTACCAATCCACAGATTCTCATTGCATTTCCTCCAGCTTCCTTCAAGAATTTTCTCTTTAAGCTTGTAAGCTGGGACACATTCATATGAGCTCCACAGATGGCCTGCACCGGCAGCAGGAGTCTTTCAGAGAAGAGCCTTGGAATAGTGAGCGGAGCCGTGGCTGACCAGCCCTGCCGTGTGGATCCAGCTGGAGTCAGCTGGGCTCTACTCCACACAGCGCACGGCTGTCGCCTGCTCACTTCAAGTGGAGGATCTGGCACTTATTTTAGGTCCTTATAAATAATACATTTTGTCATCTTGATTCTTCAAGGCCTTCTTTTAAGCTATTTTTTCCTCTTTGGGAAAACCGCTTTTACTCTACAAGACACAGTTGTTCATAAATCAAGAGGAGTTCCTAGTGACCAAAGCCTAAGTTCCTGACTTCAGAAGAAGTGGGCAGCCACCCAACCTGATTAGTCAAAGCCTCATACAAGAAGAGAATCTTATTTTAAGGATGAAAAGAAATGTCCAACATCTGATTCCTTCACCTCTGACCCAGAAAGTCCTAGTGTCTGAGCTTTAAATACCACATTCAACCCCTGCTTCCCCAAGAGTCCCTACAGGCTCATCATGGTCAGTAAAATACTGAGGTTCTTACCATCTGTAAAATGGGAACAAGGCTTCCTGTGTATAATTGTCCAAGTGTCTGGCATAAAGTCAAGGTTCAGCCTGTGAGCTCCCGGTTAAGTCTTCTAGTCCCTTGCAACTCCCAAGAAGATGCATTTATACTTTGAAAAATTGTTCCTTTCTTCCTTCTTCACAACCATGAATCAATCACAGAGGAAGTGTTTACCAGTTAATATGGCACAAAGAAACCTAGTAGGACAGTGATAAAGTGTTGAACTGTAATCAGACAGACCAGGGCTTGAAGCCTGGCTCTGCTACTTGTTATGTGACCTTGGGCAAGTTCCCTAATTGCTCCAGACTTCAATGTCCTAATCAATAAATGGGACAAACCACTAACTTTATAGTCTCTTCCAAACTTTACTGTGCATTAAAAATTGCCAGGGAACACTGCTAAAGTGTAGATTCTGATTCAGCAGGTCTTAGGTAGTACCTGAGGTTCTCCATTTCTAATTAGCGCCTGCCTCCCTGCCTCTGGTTTGTGGACCACATTTTGACCAGAAAAGAAGAACATGAACAGTAAAGACATGTTGTAAGTTGTAAAGGGCTATGCCACCTTAAAGTCTGATTCATTAACCATTATTGTTTTACCTTAAAACACAAAGAAGACCATGAATTAATCCTTGATTCTTTATGGGTAAGCAAAATAGTGATTATTTATCTAGTAAAATAACAGGAGCTGGGGAAAACCAGTTGTCACTAATCCTTTCCCCATACCACCCCCCAAAAATTCAACAACTACTAACCAACAAAGTGCAACACTCCTCCTATCAGCTGGCTGATGTAAAAAAGTAAATATATAAACAAAATCCCTAATAGAGCTTAAAACTATTTCAGATGAAAATTTTTAGGGGTAACAATGTAAACTACACTGATCCTCAAAAAAGCATTGTTTTAAGACCAAGTGTTTATGACTAAACTGAAGTGTTGGTTTTGAGTGTAAAAGCAGATTTGGGTAGGTTGAAAAAGAAAAAGAAAAAAGAAACCACATAAACATTCAGTTCCTGAGATTAGTTTGATGGAGGAGGAGAGGAAATTGATGACAGAATTTAATGGAATGGAAGAAGGAAGCAAGTGACAACGACTGAGAAAAGGGCTTTCCTCCTTCTTGGAACAATCCTATACTCCAAGGCCACCTCCTTGGTGACACTTTTCCTGACAGCCCCAGATAGAGGTGATTCCTGTTCTTGTTGCCAAAGCACTTATACCCATCCTGTGGCCAGTGCTTATCACACTATACTGAACACTCACATTGATCTCCAATCTCTTAAGGTCAAGGACCACATCCTATTTATATTCTCAGCCTGGCATAGTGCCCTGGCACGTATTAGGCACTCAGTGAATAATGCTGATTGAATGCATGAAGTAGGGGATGTTGAAGAAAAAGTTAATGACCTTTTTTCAGGGTTTACCTTTCTGGAGCTATTCATTCATATATACATTCACTTGGTGTCTTAGTACATTTTGTGCTGCTATAACAGAATAGCACAGACTGGATAATTTATAAATAATAGACATTTATTGGTTTATAGTTCTGGAGGTTGAGATGTCTAATATCAAAGTGCCAGCATCTGGTGAGAGCCTTCCTGATGCATCATAACATGGTAGATGGCAAGAGAGTGAGAGAGAGGAAGGGCAGGTGAGGGGGAAAGAGAGGGAAAGAGGGAAAGAGAGAGAGAGAGAGAGAACGCATGTACATGCAAGAGTGAGTAAGTCGGGATGAACCCACTCCCTCGATAACACCACTAGTCCATTTGTAAGGGCAGACCTAAACACCTCTTACAGGTCCCACCTCTCAATGCTGTTATAATGACCAAGTTTTAACATGAATTTTGGAGGGGACAAACATTCAAACCATAGCACTTAGTAAGCACACATTTTCTAAGTGTGAGTACTCAGACCATTTACCAGTTTTCAGTGTATTTCAGTCTGAGAAATAATTCAAATTTTCTTTATCTCAAGACTGTAAACTTAATAATATGTAATAAGTAAATACGTATAAACTTTTAGCATCTTCCCAAAGTACTTTTCTATTTTTGTGGTAAATTGAATATATAATTTTCCTATTTTAAAACAAGGAGACAGGTCCAGGAAAAAAATTATCTAAGGCAGAGTCTCAAACTTTAGGTAAATAAAAATCACTTGGTGCACTTGTCAAAAATACAAGTTCCTGTCACCTGCCTCCAGAGATTCTAATTCAGTAGGACGAGATGAAGCCCAGAAATCCACATTTTAATACTCCCCAGGTGATTCTGATGCAAGTAGTCTACAGACCTGGGGCAAGACCCCTATACAATTAAAGTCCAGTCCAGAGCCCTCCTTCAGGCTGGGTGCCTGGCCTATTCTGGAGGTCAGCACGGGGTGCAGATTGTCTCAGGGCTTTGGTTTCAAACCTAGAGTCATAGGATGGGAGACAAGTCACATGTATGGCACCTTCATGGGGCCTGGTGGCAAAGCCAAAACCAGAAAATGATGGCAGTGCCAAGAGCCCATGAGTAAAATCATGAAGCCAGAATGGTAGCTGGCAAATGGATCCCATTTCTGAGGACTTAAGAGCTGGAAGCCTGGGTTCTGGAAAAGAATTAGGCCTTCCTACGGAAGAGGAACAACAACAACAATTGCAAAGAGGCTCATCTGGGGAAATACTAGAGGTGTCTGATATATTTATCTTGGCTCTACACCCCTTCTTTTCCACTGTGAGATAGCTTACCAAAAGGAGACCAATGAGAATTCAGTAAAGAACAGTAACTGAAGACAGGATAAGTTTCCCTTTTGTCTGTCTTCCACATTCAAGTCAAGCTGACTAGACCTCTATGTTCTCTTCCATCAGCCCCTTCTTCATTAGCCCACTGCCAAAGCCCTAATTAAAGATCTTGTGCATTACCTTTCATCTGAACTGTAAAAACATCCCAAGGCTCTCCCTGACTCTGGCTTCTCCTTCAAACTACCTCCCCTAGAAAGCCTCATTAATCTTTCCAGAGCATAGATTTCATCACAGAGTGTAAAACGTCCACTATATTTGAAGCAAGACGATCTGGTTCTGGCCCCAGCTCCAGCACCATCATTTACTAGGTGTCTGCCCTTGGGTTAGTAACTTCCCCTTTTGGGATTCTGTCATCATGTGTGAGATGGTGATATGGTTTGGCTGTGTCCCCATCCAACTCTCATCTTGAATTCCCATGTGTTGTAGGAGGGACCTAGTGGGAGGTAACTGAATCATGGGGGCAAATCATTCTCATGCTGTTGTTGTGATAGTGAATAAGTTTCATGAGATCTGTTGGTTTTAAAAAGAGGCATTCCCCTGCACAAGCTCTCTCATTTTATGCCTGCTACCATCCACATAACATGTGAGTTGCTCATCCTTGCCTTCCGCCATGACTGTGAGGCCTCCCCAGCCACATGGAACTGTAAGTCCAATTAAACCTCTTTCCTTGGTAAATTGCTCAGTTTCAGGTATGTGTTTATTAGCAGTGTGAAAACGGACTAATACAGTAAATTGGGACTAGTAGAGTAGGGTGCTGCTGAAAAGATACCTGAAAGAGTGGAAGTGACTTTGGAACTGGGTAGCAGGCAGAGGTTGGAACAGTTTGGAGGGTTCAGAAGAAGACAGGAAAATGTGGGAAAGTTTGAAACTCCCTAGAGACTTCTTGGAGACTTGTTGGATGGCTATGATCAAAATGCTGATAATGATATGGGTATGAAATACAGGCTGAGGTGGTCTCAGATGGAGATGAAGAATTTGTTGGAAACTGGACCAAAAGTGACTCTTGTTATGTTTTAACAAAGAGACTGGCAGCATTTTGCCCCTGCCCTAGAGATTTGTGAAACAAAAGAGATGATTTAGGGTATCTGGTGGAAGAAATTTCTAAGCAGCAAAGCATTCAAGAGGTGACTTGGGTGTTGTTAAAAGCATTCAGCTTTATAAGGGAAGCAGAGCACAAAAGTTTGGAAAATGCCTAACATTTTCCAGCCTGACAATGCACTACAAAAGAAAATCAAGCCAGCTGCAGAAATTTGCATAAGTAACGAGGAGCCAAACGATAATCCCCAAGACAACGGGAAAAATGTCTCCAGGGCATGTCAGAACAGCCCCGTCCATCACAGGTCTGGAGGCCTAGGAGGAAAATATTTTGTGGGCCATGCCCAGGGTACCTGTGCTGTGTGCAGCCTAAGGACTTGGTGCTCTGAGTCAGCTCTGGCTGAAAGGGGCCAATGTAGAGCTTGGACTGTGGCTTCAGAGGGTGCAAACCTCAAGCCTTGGCAGTTTCCACATGGTGTTGAGCCTGCGAATGCACAGAAGTCAAGAACTGGGGTTTGAGAATCTTCCTTTAGATTTCAGAAGTATATAGAAAAGCTTGGATGCCCAGGCAGAAGTTTGCTGTAGGGGTGGGGTCCTCATGGAGAACCTCTGCTAGGGCAGTGCAGAAGGAAAACGTGGGGTGGGAGCCCCCACACAGAGTCCCTACTGGGGCATTGCCTAGTGGAGCTGTGAGAAGAGGACCATCATCCTCCAGACCCCAGAATGGTAGATCCAATGACAGCTTGCACCATGTGCTTGGAAAAGCTGCAGACACTCAACCCCAGTCCGTGAAAATAGCCAAAAGGAAGGCGGTACCCTGCAAAGCCACAGGGGTGGAGCTCCCCAAGACTATGGTAACCTACCTCTTGCATCAGTGTGTCCTAGATGTGAGACATAGCATCAAAAGAGATCATTTTGGAGCTTTAAGATTTGACTGCCCCGCTGGATTTTGGACTTGCATGGAGCCTGTAGCCCCTTTGTTTTGGCCAATTTCTTCCATTTGGAAAGACTGTATTTACCCAATGCCTGTACCCGCATTGTATCTAGGAAGTAGCTAATTTGCTTTTGATTTTACAGACTCATAGGCAGAGGGGACTTGCCTGGTCTCGGATGAGACTTTGGACCGTGGACTTCTGAGTTAATGCTGAAATCAGTTAAGACTTTGAGGGGACTCTTGGGAAGGCATGATTGGTTTTGAAATGTGAGGACACATGAGATTTGGGAGGGGCCGGGTGGAATGATATGGTTTAGCTCTGTGTCCCCATCCAAATCTCATCTTGAATTCCCACGTGTTGTGAGAAGGACCTGGTGGAGGTAATTGAATCATGGGGGCAAGTCTTTCCCATGTTGTTCTCATGATGGTGAATAAGTCTCATAAGATCTGATGGTTTAAAAAAAAGACATTCCCCTGCACAAGCTCTCTCATTTTTTGCCTGTCTACCATACATATAAGATGTGAGGTGCTCCTCCTTGCCTTCCACCATGATTGTGAGACTTCCTCAGTCACATGAAACTGTTAAGTCCAACTAAACCTCCTTCTTTTGTAAATTGCTCAGTCTTGGATATATCTTTATCAGCAGCATGAAAACGGACTAATACAGATGGAGTGCTGAACTGGGTTATATCCAAATTCCTTTCCAACTCTAGGATTTTTCCAACTCACACCTGCTTAAAAACGTATTAAACTTATTAGTTTTTACTTATTAAACTTAATAAGTTTTTAAGCAGGCATCTTAGTGCCCATAGAATTAAATATATAAATGCCTTACCCTGGAAATCTGAGGAGGAGGCCCTCTGTGATGATCTGATCCCAACCCTTTTTAAGCCTCTTCCTGTTAGCCAAACTGAAGTATTCCTACTTTCCTAAACAAGCCTGAAGTTTTTTGCTTCCTCAATGCGTTTGTCATTATTTTATCTTAGAAATCCTACTACACCTATTTCAATGTGTATGATTCCTACCTTTTTGAGGTCCAAATCACATGGATCTCCTTTACATTTTTCTCTTTGTGCCCATAGGCTAAAAACAAACTTTTTCTGCTCTGATCCCTCTAGTACTTCTCTCAGCTGGTATTTCAGTTCCCCTTGGCCTGGTTCACACATCTTTTGTCAGCTCCTTGAGAGCAGAGCCTGTGTGTGTCTCCTACCCACTTAGCACAGGGCCTTGCACAGAGAATCATTTGACAAATAATTGGATAAATGTTGGAAAGTGTATGATCCCATTTTAGTTAGGTCCTGAATTTCAGTGGCAGCCAAGGCAGAGAACAGCACACATTGGACAAATATCATTAATAGTTTCCAGTCTGATAAAACAAGAAATACAAATTCGTGTTACAGTGAATGACTTTTTCTTGAAATCAACCCCAAGGATACAAGCCATAAAAAGATGCTACCAAGCTTGGCAGTGTAGTATGTGCACACTATTCATTAAGGCCTAAGATGATTTTCATTGCCAATAACAGTTTGGGCTGAGGTGCTCAGCTTGATGGCTGAGGATGACTGTAAGCTCCAGGCAGTCGCATGGCACAGAGCACAATCCACAGAGCACATCCTCATAGCCACAATGGCTCAGTTTAAATTCTGAGCCCTAAGGTTGTGGTAAGAGGCAGACTTCCTACATATACGATGTACTTAGAAAGGATTTCCTCCTCTGACACTCCTACCCCTGTATCTGGACTGTCTCTGCTTATTCTCTGTCCACCTGGGTCACAGTCAAGCATGTATATGTTTTATCTCCCTAACTACACCATCAATTCCTGCCTGGAAGGACCTGTATCTTATTCATTTTCCTATCTCCCTCATGCCTAGCATAAAACCTTGCTCATAGCAGATGTCAATAAATGTTCTCTGGATGGATGCTCAAATTTAGATCAAACTGACTCAAATCCCAATTAAAATCCCTAGTAAGGAAGACAAGATTTAATTTCTTTTTTTCCTACAAAAAGGACAATCTTGCTGTTTAATATAACCTAATACATTTTCTTCACAACTCTGAGACAGACGCAGGTTCTGTTTTTAGAAGGCATTTCTGAAATGTTGTAAAGTATTGCTGGTTTTGATATTTTATTCTGATTAAATTTGAGGCATATTAGAATTATAAATGATAACTGGGCTTGCTCTGAACTATTCATCACCCTATAATCCTAGGGTAGTAGAGTGTGAAAGGCCTTAGAGAGCAACCAGGTGGTTGTACAGCTGAGAGAATGAACGTTCGAGAGCTGGAATTAGAACCCAGGTTGGATGGTTGACTGGTTAGGTAGAGAGTTGATTAGTTTCTTTTCCTTGTTCATTTATTCAGCAAACATCACTGAGCACATACCATGTGCCAAGTTTTGTGCTGGATGCTAGGGATACAGAGCTGGCAAAGACAATCACAGTCACCAGTGAGGTTACAGACTAATGGCTACTTCCTGATTCCTTGGCCCAGCACATTTTATCCTCTTCAAAAGAGCTAGACTTTCTGTTCAAAAGAGCTCCCTGGAAAAAACGACCAATGTCCATTGGGCAAGAAGGCCTTGAGTTTGCTGGAGCACTACAGGTATATGGGCCAAGGGCATCCACTCAAGGTCTACTGGACTGGGCTTGCTTGAAAGCCTCATACTTTCATGCCTCCTTCATGAGAATATTTCTGAGGCTGCATCCAGACTCAGTAGAAAATAGGTATTTGAATGGTTAGCATTCAATAGGACAGTTATTTGCTTTCCATCAACTAGACTACAGCTTTAAGACCTCTATTGCCTCCTGATGCCTAAGGATTAAGTCCAATACCCTCAACATGCCACACAAGGACCTTCATGGTACAATCAACAATGTAACACATCAGCGCATATCTCCTAAACACACCGTCTTGTTTTCTATTTCTTGAATATACTCCTTTCCTTAAGGATTCTGGCTAGGCCTTTTCAAGTGTTATTCCCTTTTTCTGGAATGCTCTCTTCCCTAATCCCCTTCTGAGGCACAGTTTCTCTATGAAACTTCCCCTTCCTTCCCCTATGAAAAGTAAGTCCCCTCCTTTGAAGTTCCCACCTTCCCTGGACTCTCCTTTGCCATTATACCACTCACTGAGATTTGCCTATCTACAGATTTACCTCCCCAGAGAGAAGGGGAGTCCGAAATAACAGAGCCCTATCTTATTCACCACCAGCAGAACACCAGCCACAGATAAGGTACTTGCTAAAAGACTGCTGAATGAATGAATTCTTTAGAAATAGCTCCCCTTTTCACTTCTCCAAGCTATCTTTTAGAGGTGTAAGAACTAGCCTCTATCTACTGTCCCTCAAATTTATGGAGGTATTTCCTGGCGGTAAGGTCTGTTATCTCTCAAATCTACCCACTGCCAGGTGATACCCTTCTCTTCTTCCTTACCATACCCCACACCCCAATCCCCAAGTTTTAGAGCTGAAACTAGGTATTAACTTGATCTATACTAATTGAGTACTTCTTTGTCTAACACAGGGTCTGGCTGAGAGTAAGTGCTAAATAAATAAATATTTATTGCAAGCCAAATGAATGAGTTCCCCTAAACCTCATGTTGAAATTTGATCCCAATATTGAAGGTATAGGCCCTGATGGGTGATGTTTGGGTAAAGGGGGGTGGATCCCTAATGAATAGTTTGATGCCCTCTGTGGGGAGTGAGTGAGTTGTCACTCTATTAGTTCCTGCCAGAGCTACTTGTTAAAGAGAGCCTGGCACCTCCCCTCTCTCTTGCTTCCTGTCTCACCATCTCTGCACATGTTGTCTCCCCTTTTTCTTCTGTCATGAGTGGAAGCAGCCTGAGGCCTTCACCAGAAACCAAGCAGATGCCGGTGCCATGCTTCTTATACAGCCTGCAGAACTATAAACTAAGTAAACCTTTTTTTTTTTTTTTGAGACGGAGTCTTACTCTGTTGCCTAGGCTGGAGTACAGTGGCACTATCTCGGCTCACAGCAACCTCCACTTCCCGGGTTCAAGTGATTCTCCTGTCTCAGCCTCCTGAATAACTGGGATCACAGGCGTGTGCTGCCACCATGCCTGGCTAATTTTTGTATTTTTAGTAGAGACGGTGTTTCACTATGTTGGTCAGGCTGGTCTCGAACTCCTGACCTTGTGATCCGCCTGCCTCGGCCTCCCAAAGTGCTGGGATTACAGGCGTGAACCACCGTGCCTGGCCGATAAACCTCTTTCCTTTATAAATTAACCAGTTTTAGGTATTCCTTGATAGAAACACCAAATAGACGAAGATAGTAACCTTCAGGGCATGCACAGCACTAGAAGTCAGAAGACCTGTGTGCCATATGTGGCCTCTCATGAAGCACAACGTAACAACATGAAAGAGTCCAGGTAAAATGTCAAAGTAAGGGAAGCAACCTATATTTGCCTTAGAGAAAGTTAGGAAAGAGGAAAGCCCTGTGGCTAGAAAGGCCAGGGTAGGCTTTAGCGGTCCAGAACACAGCTGTGGGGCAAATGTCAGGGGTGTGGTGCAGAATGCCAGGGAAGGATGATGTTTCCTGAACTGGCATAAAACTAAATAGGCAGTATCTGACAGAGAGACTTGAAGTGGCCTCTGGGCAGTAGGGATGAGTGTGATGGAGAGAGCTGTGGAGAGGACTTAAGCATGACCTCAGCTTCCAAATGTATTTAGTGGGGTGCAGTAGAAAGACCACTAGATTAGAAGTCAGAGGAGGAACTAGGGAAAGGAAACAAGTATTGACTGAGCACCTCCTCTCTTCCAGGCTCTGTGCTGGGCAGTTTACACATATCATCTTACTCAGCCCTTATCATCACCCTCCCAGGGAGATATTAATATTCTTATTTTATAGAGAAACTGGGGCTCAGACAGGGAAAGCTACTTTAGCACTCTGAGTTTCAGGATACTTATCTCTAAAATGGAGAATAATAAAACCCCTCTCACAGGTCTAGTGTGAGAATGAAAATGAGATACAGTGTAAAGCACCTACTACCACGCCAGGTGCTTTGTAAATTCCGCTCTAATTATTAATATCAATAACCATTTATAATAACTAGCTTGCACAAGGTCATACAGTTCATGAATGCCATTGTTGGGATGTAAATGCTGGATGGTGTTTTCATTATGTCAGGCTGCCCCTTAGAAGACCAGGATTTGAAAAACAGCTCTGCCAATAATTAGTTGGGTGACCTCAGACAAACTATTGCACCTTGCAGAGCCATGTTCTCTTAATCTGAATAAAAGGGCCAAGAACCCTGCCCTACAGAGCCCACAGGGAGGCTAGGCAGATAAAATAACTGGTAAATACAGAGCTTCATTGTGCATACAAATGGAACTGTGATGACTATGTTGGATACCCTGAACAGTGACAAATGTCTTCAAGTTGGAATGATTCAGGTGTGCTAGATGGTGACATATGAAGCCAGAATTTTGCCTGAGGTGTCAAGGATTTTGCAGGTGGCAAGCAGCCTCTAGTTTACAATGACGATGCTTGCCCCAACAAAAGCCTAGTCTACATCCTCTTAATGCTCCCCATGAAAATAAAAACATTGTGAACCTCCTAAGACACCATCAGAGACATGCTTTAGGATTTTATCCAACACATTAGAAAAATAATTCCTCATAAAATCCGCTTTAGTAAAGAGTTGGCATGGGAAAGGGACATAGTGAGAATTCTTCCAGGGGTCAGATTGCAAGAAACATGCCACTCTCGGCACTTGAAAGGATTTCTTTGTAATGAAGACTGAGTTCTTTGGGAAAACTTAAGCCGGGTGGGCTGTTTGCTGAGTGGGTGTCAGTCCTCAGGCAGGAACAGGACAGCGTGTCCTAGCCTACCCCAGGCTGCCAGTGAGCTGACACATGCCCTGAATTTGTGTTCCATGGAGCAATGAATGTTCTTCCTGTGCAGAGCATGCAAACTCAAGCCATGTGCACACCATCCACGCGCACATGCCACATGGCTGCTAGCTGATCAGAGGCTCCGAAGGTTTCTCCCCTCCTCACATCCTGAGGTGTTGGCTCCTAGACTTAACTCATTTGACCCTTATACACACAAAACTTTGCAAGGTATTATAAACCTAATTTTATAGACTGGAAGAAGGAGGTTCAGAGAGCCACCTGCTTAATTTACATAGCTAAAAGAGGTGGAGCTGAGATTTAGCCTAGGTCCTTCTGACTTCAAGGACACATCTGTCCTTGGCAGATTTGCGTAAGGCAGACTTACTTTTCAAGACAGAAAGCAAAGCCAAGAATCAGAGAATCTTAGAGCTGTGATTCTCAGTCCACCATGGGAAGCAGTCCCTCTGTCCCACCTGACACATGGTCGTCTGGCCTCTGCTGGAACACCTGCCCTGACAGGGGCTCACCATCTGCTCCAGTTATAAGAAGTTCTTTGTTCCACTGACATAGAGAATGCCAGCTTCCCCTGAGTGCCTAAACTGGCATAAATATTTCGTCCCTCACTATATTGCATTTTAGATACACTAGAGGATATTCTAAAGGATACCAGCTCCCTTTTGTGATGGTAATCGCTGTTCCAAATTCATGTGGCTTGTGAGTTTAGATTTTCACAAGGCAAATGTTCTTAAAGCATGTATCTATTTCACATGGGTATTCACAGATCCTATCACATGGTGCCAGGGCTTGATGAGTCACACCTCTGCCCACCACCCCCCTTCCTGCCCACCAGTCCAGCTCCCTCTGCTATTCTACAGAAGAACATGAAACCTCCTCTGACACTTCCCTCACCCTCACCTGCTCAACTGGACACAAAGAGTTGCTTTCAGGCAACAAACCAGAACACATAGCAGTGGTAGGGTGGGGCGGCTCAGAGTGCCCAGCTGAGCCCTGTTCAAAGTGGAGAACCGGCACTGATGTAGTTACTGTCTAGGGAGACTGCAAAAGAGGGGCCCCCAAAGACAGACTGAGGAGTTGCAGCTGCAGATGAAGCCCCTGACAAACCAACCACCTGAACTCAACGACACGTTCCCTTGATGAAAAGTCAGCAGCTCAGCAACCTAGAGATTTAGTATTCTCTAAGATCATAAGAACAGCAAAGCCAGATGGGTTCTGGGGGTGTCACTTCCAAACTACCATGGGTCCTTTCTGACTTGACATTGTGTCTACCACATAGTAGATATATATTAATAGCAAATATTTTAATAAATAAAAGCACACATGTCAAACACAAATATCTCACTCACAGATTTGGAAAAAACATCTCAAACAACATGCGTCAATACCTAAATTGTTTCCCCTAAAGCAGCAGAGTCTCTCACCAGACCGTTCCTATTCCTTCTTAGGCTGAATTCTCCCCTTTCAGGATATTCTGGTAAGGAAATCGAACCACAAGGGTGGGAAGCAAACCATAAGTCCTCAGGCCAGCTACTAAACAAGCCTGACCACCAGAGAAGCTGGATCTGGGTGAGATTGCTTGGGGCATTCTAAGGCCATTGTGGCCTACCCTTGGTGGCCATAGGCATGGAATATCCATACCCAGATGTCTAAAAGGCATCTCCAGTGCAGCGTGTTCAAATTCAGATCAGATCTTCCTATCCAAACCTGGTCACCTTCTACTTTTTTTACTTTTAGCTTAGTGAATGGCAGGGCCATTTCCACGCATGCACCCAGAAACCTGGGGCTTGTGCTTCACAGCTTACTTTTCCTCACAGCTACATTCAATCCACCATTAAGTCCTGCTAATTTTACCTGCTAAATATCTCAAACCACGTTGTCCTTTTTATCTCCACTGTTACTTCTCTAGCTCTATCCAGCATGATTTCTTGCTGGGACCATTGCAAAAGCCTCCTTAACTGGTTTTGCCACACCCACTTTTGCACTCCATCCATTCTCAAAGTCATCGTTGGAAAGATCTTTTGTAAATGTCGAATTGAGCACAGTGCCCTTCCCATGCGTAACATACACATAACCACCTCTGCTTCAAATCCTTCTATGATTCCTATGAGCTTAGAATAAAGAGAAAAAAAATTCTTCACATGGCCTGCAAGGTCCTAATCTCCCCCTCCAGCCTTTTCTCTGTACTCAAATCATATTGACCTTCTAACTTCTTTGAAAGCGCTAAGCTGCCTCTCACCATAAGGGCCACATTTGTCCATATGCCTAGAAAGCTTTCTCCCCACCCTACCCACTGCTTTCATCTAATTATAACTCCTAGTGATCCTTCAGATCTCAGCTCAGATGTCAATTCCTCAGCAAAGCTATCCTTGATCATGGGAAGTAGGTGAGGACCCCTGTCATACATTCTCAGAGTACCCTGTCCCTTTCTTTCATAGCATTTATCCTAGTCTGTAATTTTACATGACTGGTGCAATTTTTTTTTTTAACAGTGTCTGAGTCCTTCCATAACACTGTTATGCTCCTTGAGGGCAAGGGATCATGTCTGTTTTATCATCATAGTATCTCTAGCTTTTAGCACACGGCCTGAAACATAGTACGTAGTCAATAAAAATCTGCTGAATGAATAATAAACTGCAGCTATTCACTGAGTTTATACCAAGCAATCATACGTCCCTTTCTAATACTATTTCTGAGGTTCTCTTGAGTCTCGCTTAGACTAACAGAAACTGTTGATATTTTTGCCACCTCTCCTCATCTCTCTGGTATCCACTACAGTGAACCATCTTCTATAGAGGAAGAGACCACAGCATTGCCATCATTACCACAGTTACATTTATTGAGGATTTTCTTACCGTGCATTAGGCGTGGTACCTTGCATGTGGTATTCAGTTAATCCTTTCAGTACTATGAGGTATACATTACTAGACCTTTTTTGATAGTAAGAAACAGAAACTCAGAGAGGATTTGCTAAAATATAGTGGGGTCCAAGATTTGAACCTCGGTCAAACTTAAAAGCCTACAGTCTTAATCATAACCTACTGCCCTATAAAATGAGCTAATAATAACCACTCATAGTGATATCAAAGGACTCAAACACATTAGGCACTCAGTAAAGGGTGGCTGTTATTTTTGTGGTGCTGGAGGCATTGTGAGGAGTGATAAGCATTTACCATTTTGCCCAGAAGAGAACTAATCTGGCTGCCTTCTAGGACTGAAACAGCTGGACTTGGTTTGAAAGAGAGACTTTTATGAAAAGCAGCATGCTGTGGCAGTTCCAACATAGAGTGTGTGAAGAGAAGAGTTGATATGCTAACGAAACCAATGCACAGATTTTTAGCCCTGAGAACCAACCATTTGAAATGAACTTGAGTTTCTCACAGCAAGCCCAGACATCAAGCCTGCATAAGGATCCCCAACCTACAATAGTTCCTTGAATTGCTTTTGTTACTTCTCTTTCTACCTCCTGTAGCTCACAGAAACAGAGAGAACATGCCACACTTAAAGTCAAGAGATTCTAAGTCTGAATTCTGATGTGCCCAGGGCTGAGCAACTGATGATCACCAAGATGCCTGGGCCTCAGTCAGAACCTCAGTGTCGCAGGAAGCCAGGAGATGACAATGAACCATATTGTCATCCTCTGTGGCCTGGCTTGAGGTTGATCTATTCTTCTGAGTCTTTCTCCCTCCTTTTACTGTTACTCACCACTGGGCATGTAAAGGAAGAAAAGAAGCTGAGATACTTGAGTTCCTACTATATGTCAGGCACTCTACATCCACATTTTCATGTAGTAAGTCAATCCTAACAACAATCTCAAGCAACAGGTGCCATACTCCTTATTTTACAATCAAAGAAACTGTAGTTTAAAGAGATTAAATGACTTGGGAGAAATCACTACACAGTAAGAGAAAGAGTTGAGATTCAAATCCAGTTTTCTTACATTCTAAATTCTGTGCTCTTTCCATTTACCGTTCTGAAGAAATCTATAGTGACTGAGGATGCAGGAAAAATTAAGGATATTACTTGGATGTGTATAGGTGGTATAAAGCCATGAGAGCCCATTCATTCCCTCCTTCCCTTCATTGCGCCCACTGCTCACTGAACACTACCAGTGTGTGAGACACTGAGCTGGAGGACGAGGATAAAGAGATGGGTAAGATACAGGCCCTCCTCCTCAGAGGTTCACAGTCTAGTGAGAGGAGCACTCTAGGGAAGAGAGGAAAGGAAAACAATGTTCTCACTGAGCAAAGAGAAAGAAGGCAAAAGATCCTAAAACAGAACCAGAGGGGTTCAAGGAAGACCAACTACTTAAAACCTGGCTCTATCACCTGAAATTAATTACCTGGAGGACTATCAGAACTAAAAATTTCTAAGCACCCAATTCCCAGTTCTACTGATCTGGAAGTGAGCCCAGGAGTGTATATGTTTAACAATTATCCCATGTGATTTGATAGAATAGGCCAGGTGAATAAAACCACTGATCCAGACCCTTTACTTTGTAGGTATGAGACCAGAGGGGCAGAAAGGGGAAGTGACTAGCTCAGGGACACATAGGAATCAATACTTCAGACTCAGGCATCCAATTCACAGTCAAATGACCTTTAGTCACATTTTAAAAATTAGAATAATTTTATTTTTATACATTATATATACATTTATACATTCACATGACATTTTATGTACATGGATTAGGTAGCTCTTGACAATGTTATATGTATACTGAAAAATGACTTTATAAAAATAAGGCATGGAAAATAACAAATCAATTTAGAAGACTAAAATTATTCATGGACACACAGAACGGATATAGGTTTTCATAATCAAGAACAGTATTTTCACCCTCTCATACCTCTGACCACCTCTTTCCTAGGTAGTCAGTATAGGGCAGAAAATTATAAATTAATCAAGGATAGTGCTTCAAGGTACTGGTTCCCAGACTGTGATGGACATAAAGAAAGAGCAATAGACAAATAAGCATTTTAGTATTTGCTAAAGCCTCGCATCTTCCTCCATCCATAATGGAGATGTCCTGGCCACTGAAAACATGATGGGCCTCCTGTTGCCAACTTCTCTGCAGTGATCTCAATCCCTTTGTCATAAGAGCATCAGAAAGGCCTCCTGCCCTTCCAGCTTTAGATTCCTTTCATTGGCTACATGTAGAAGACAGACATGGGCCAGAGGTATAGAGAGGCTCTAAGTCAGAGGTGTCCAATCTTTTGGCGTCCCTGGGCCACACTGGAAGAAGAACTGGGCCACACAAAAAGTATACTAACAATGGCTAATGAGCTAAACAAAACAAAACAAAAAGACCCCTCATGTTTTAAGAAAGTTTACAAACTTGTGTTGGGCTGCATTCAAAGCTGTCCTGGGCCACATGTAGCTTGCTGCCTGCGGGTTAGATAAGCTTGCTTTAAGACAACAAGTGTAGGTAGGCCCTTCTATAGGGCCTCTGAGTTCATGGAGCAACTTCTCAGCAGCCATCTCCACCAGGTTCCCTTCTTTTGTTGTTTCACTGTGGTTTGCCTCTGTAACTGTTTGTTCGAGAACTCTGTCAGCAAACTCTACATGCTCTGCTTCAACTTCTTCATGTCCTTTTTTTTTCTGGCAGCCTTAGCATAACAAAGTTAAATTTGATTTACCTTCTGGGGCTCAGCTATTAAAGCCTAATCCTTTCTCTTCTACTCTCAGGCCATCAGGCCATGGGCCCTGGGGCTGCTAAGGAAGCCCAGAAGCAGTGGTTAGAGGTATGAGTAGAAGACTCAGTAGAGCTCACTGTTAGAAAAGCCAAGTGCAGAAAGGGTTCCAAACAGGGGCACAGCAGCAGTGCTGAGTGAAGAGGCAGCCTCAGTAGGACTGGGGTGTCTCAAGACTTGGGCTCAGCTGACTGGCCTCTCCATCCTGGCTCTGTTCACTGATATACTAGTCAAGACACACCCTTCTTTTAGCCTCATTTTTCCCATTTGTAAGTGAAGTAATTGAATTAGCTTGTGTCCATGTTTCCCATCCAGATTCTGAAATTTGAGATTTTCATTTTTTTTTTCCTTTGGCATTGGATACAAATGACTAAGATTGATACTGTGACTCATGTTTATAATCCATAACCACAGATTCTGAAATCTTAGAGCTAAAAGAAATTGACCAATACAATTCTCTCTTTTCTACTCATTTGATGAGAAACTAAGGTCCAGAGAGGGCCCACTTCCAGGTCTACAGAATTGGGAATTGGGTGCTTAGAAATTTTTAGTTCTGATAGTCACCAGATGATTAAGTTCTGCGAGGGCAGGAACTATCTGTCTTGTTCTCCATTGCATGCCTGGCCAGACTTTTTAAAATGCTTGTTGAGTGAATGAACGAACAAATAATTTCCCTCCAATGTCATGCAGCCTGGGACCAGGGAAGTATCCTTACTCCTTGCCTGGAGGTAGGGGCAGATAAGACTGAAGACACAGACTGCTTCTGGCCCCTAAAGGGATGGTGCTCTCCAGCTGGAGAGCCAAAACAGAGCCAGGAACAAATTCTCAAGGTTGGTGGTGCCAGCAGCGCTTGGCCACAAAGTGGGCTTCTACTAGAGTCCTTCGTGCTGTGCATAATGGATCACGATATGTCAAACTGCGTTCTGTTAACAAGCTCATGTCCACCTGTGCATCACCAATGAGTGCCCTGCAATTTGCCACAGCTCTGCAGTTAATACATGGCAGAACAAGTGGGGCAGAGGATTCTGAAACACTCCAGGCCCAGAGAAATCAGGTGGTTGGTTTGTTTTTGGCAACTACTGGGCTTGATGATTGGGCAGCAGTATGTAGAGATGTATTCTCTCCTCTCTGGGGAAAAGGTCTGTGTCCTGGGTATTCTCTCTTGTCCTGACTCAGATAGGTTCAGATGGAGAAAGCCATCTTGTATTTTTTTTTCTCTGAAGTATTGAACAAAATGGGGCAGAGGCAGAATGGTAATTAAAAAATCACCTCCGGCATGGTTTGATGGTCCGGTCATCTGATCATCAGCACTGAAGTCTCTCACAGGATTCAAAATATGGCTCCACGACACATGAACAGTGTGATCTTGAGTATATCTCTTAATTTCTCTGCAACTCCATCTCCACATCAGCAAAACTGGGTTAATAATACCTACCTTGCAGAGATACTGCAAAGATGGAACGAGAGAATGCATATCAAACCCAGAATGGTGGCTGGCATGTAGCAGGTATACAATTAGATGAGCCTCCTACCATGT
Organism: Colobus angolensis palliatus; assembly: GCF_000951035.1. Lineage (NCBI taxonomy): Eukaryota > Metazoa > Chordata > Mammalia > Primates > Cercopithecidae > Colobus > Colobus angolensis. The sequence continues at coordinate 1,304,320 of NW_012114755.1, forward strand.
TAGAGGTGTTTCCTGAAGGGATTCTAATCTCCTGAGGAAGATTAGGGCCAAGACCTTAAGCAAACCCAGACAAGAGCTTCTGTGTCTTAGATGTGTGTGCGTATTACCCCCTAGTGGCTCCACAGTAATGATTACAACTGCAGTCATGTGAGGATGTCAGATCTGCCTTCCTCACCTCCACACTGGCCGGGTGAGAAGTGAGCAGGCCTCCCGGTGACACGGGAGGCTGTTCCTTTCTCAGGCAGCACCGCTGCAGCCCCTGACCTACTTTCTTACTAAAAATAGCTCTTCTTAGGTCACTGCTGCAAATTGAATTCCACTGCTTCACTGCACCCTGTAAGCAGGTGGGTGGGTGCCAGAGCACATTTGGTGAGATGCAAGCCACTGCTTATGTGGTGCACTGCTGCCCAAGGATGCTAATTCCACATGCCTGAGTAGATGGCAGAGGGTGTCTGCACTCAGCAGGGCTGTGTGTGACCCTGCTGGGGTTCCTTTATTTGGGGGGAAGAGGGACAGGGAGGAGCAGTGAGGGAAATTCTAGATCCAGTTTTGAAGTCTGACAGAACTGAATTGAAACACAGGATCCAAAGTTTTCTTATTTGACCTTGGGAAAGTCACAACTTCTCTTTGCCTTAGTTTTCTCATCTGTAAAATGGGGATGATAAAACTGACCTTAAAGTATGATTGTATAGATATTTTAAAATGCTGTTTATAAAGCAGTCCTTGGCACAGAAGAGGAGCCCAATAATGAAGCTAGTACAGGTATTCTCCATTGTATGGCCTGTTGCTCCACATGCCCTCCAGCTAAAGCCTCTCATAGCAGGGGTAGCAAGGGACAGGAGGCCAATCCAAGAACTAGAAAGATTTTAAGCTGAAAAGGGCTTTAGCAGTACTGAGGTCAAAGCTTCTCAGACATGGCTGGGCATCCCAGTAACTATTAGCCTGTTAATAATACTGATTCCAGGTCCTTACCCTGGAGACTGGGACTCAAGCAGTCTGTCTAGGGGCCAGGGAATCTGCATGTTAATAAGCTCTCCAGGTGATTCTGATGCATTGCCAGGTTTGAGAAACTCTCAACGAGGCCAGTCACCTTGTTAAAGTAAATGAGTAAATGAATTACTATTATTTTTCTTCCATTATAAGCACAATGTATAGTCATTATAAAATACGCAGAAAACATGGAAAAGCAAAAAATCAAAATAAAAAAGTAAAAATTCATTCATATATTGAGTGATTATTAAATGCCAAGCACTTTGCTGAGTCCTAGGGATTTGTTGATAACACAGTTCTGACCCTCAAGGAAGGCCCAGTCTATGTGCAGAGACAGAAACAGACAAGAAGACTATAACACAAGACATATGTGTTAGAGTCAAGTTACGAATTATATAGAAAGAAGGATGAAGGAGCACCTGATTCTACCTAGGAAGTCAGGGACATCTGCAGAGCTGGACTAGAAGAAGAGCAGATATTCATGGCTAGACAAGGGAGGGAAGGGAATTTCAGGAGGAATGAACCAGACATATAAAAGCATATAGGGATGAAAGGTATTCGTTAGGAAAATGTCCTAAGGTCACCATAGTGAGGTCACTATATACAGTAAATAGTGGTGGCACAAAGACAGCTGGTGTGAACATCTGGGTCTGGATCATGAAGGGTGTGGATAACATCAACAATGCTTCCTACACTGGGAAGTATATTTCCAAGTATATTTTTCATATACGGTTTTTTGTTTTCATTTTTACATGATCAATGCTGCAATTCTTACTTAATAAACACTACAAATTAGTCAAGCAGAGAGGTCATCTTTTATCCAGTTCCAAATGTTAGTAAAATTAGGTAGCTCTTAATTTTACTAAATTATAAAAAGACTATGATGAACATCTTTAACCATAAAGCTTTTTCCATATTTAAGATCTTTCCTTAGAGGAGAATTCTAGGATATGTATTAATAAATGAAAGTGAATGGACATCTTCAAGGCTCTTGATAATAGCTCCAAAGGATTTTCCAAAAGTGGCCCAGATGTTTTTATAAATAATAATAAGGCCCAAAGAGGTTCCATGTCTTGTCCAGATCATACAGTTGAATGGGGTGGTACCAAGAGCAACATCTGGATCTCCCAACTCCCACTCTAGCTCTCTTTCTTCCGACCACATTGCTTTCCTACAAATCAAAGAGAGATGAAATAATATCTATCCACCCAATGCTTCTAATCAATTCTAAGTATTTTAGGTTAGCAATGTACATACATAGGAGATGTCAGTAACGTGTGTTTATATGCACACATGAAGCTGCATATATGAGCCTATTTTTCCATCCTTATCATGTATGCTCCCCTACCAATGACAATTTTTTTGTTCTAGCCAAGCTGAGCAAATCTTACATTGCCTTACCTCCACACCTTTGATCCTACATGAAGTATCTCTTGTTCTCCTAGTCAAATTCTATGCACATTTTTAAAATCTAAAAAGCATTTCCTGACTCTGGGCACTTATTATCAACAACAGTCATGTGACACTTACTTGATTGCTTTGCAGTAGCTCTGGTATTGATATAAAATTATTTAAGCTTTACCTATAGAATAAAAGCTGTCTCTGGCTTCTGTCATTAGAAAGGGATAAAACAACCTCCAACCCCACCCTCGAGGCTAATGAGAAGACTTCTAGCATTTGATGGGCTGAAGACAGGTCAGGCCAATCCCTTGTACCTTCTATATCTACAGTAGTAGACATCTTGGTAGACTGGAAAGAGCACAGGACTAGGAGACAGAATAATAAAAGCTTCCATGTGCTGAGGACCCACTCCAATCAGGCACAATGTTGGTTGCTTTATATATATTACTTAGAATCCTTAAAATTATGCCCAGCAAGGGAAACATTATTAGACCCATTTTACAGATGAGGAATCTTAGGACCTGACAGATTAATTTATTCACAGTCAATACCGTAAGTGGCAAAATCAGGATTTAAACTCAAGTATGTGTGACTCAAAAATCTGTTTCTTTCTGCTTTACTATATTATGCCTCAGCAAATGTCATTTCAGTTCATCTCATGTATCTTTCAAGATACATGATCTTCTCCTGGTCTTTTATTCTGTTGCTATAACCGAATACCACAACTTCATAAAGAAGTTGATTTGGCTCACAGTTCTGGAAGCTGGAAAGTCCAAGAGCATGGTGCTGGTATCTAGTTAGGGTCATCCCAGAGTAGACAGGTGTAAGGAGAAGAGAGCACATGCAAGAGAGAGCTTGCATTTTTAACAAAGCTACTCCAGCAATAACTAACCTACTCCTGCAATAATGACATAAATCCATTCATTCATAAGGGTCGAGCCCCCATGACCCAATCACCTTCCAAAGGCCCCACCTCCCAGCACTGTTACACTGGGGACCAAGTTTCTAACACAGGAACTTTTCAGGAGCATATTCAAACCATAGCAGACGCCTAAAAGGACATTCACGCTCTCCAAATCCTAGCCTCCTCACTAATAACATGGGGATAATCATCTTCCCATCCTGCCCTTTACTCCTAATATACACATACACATACAGGACTGTTGCAACAATTAAATGTTATAATGGGCATAAAAGACCCAGACAGACATATGGGTTGTTACTAGAGTCCTGAACATCACAACTGGTCATTCTGGTGATAAATGGACATCCTGCCAAGATTCTCTGTCACTTAAAGAGAATTTAATTATGCTCACTAGACAGCTCCTTCTAGCACCAGAGAGTGAATGGTTGCAATGCATTTCATAATGACTTTCAATAAGGCCTGAAACCAAGAGGTTAATACTCTGAGAAAAATCCATTAACCAAAATACTGCATTCTTGGAGTACTCTGGTAATCATGGCTCCCTGGGATATTTTCCCACTCTATCACATATATGTATGCATTTCTACATACACTTGCATACATCTTTCACCAGCAGCCTCTTTCTAGAAAGCAGGATTCAGCAGAAGTGAAGCTGGGCTTGGATTCCACCTCCAGGGGGGCAATTGTAAATGGGCTGGGGGGCATTTATTCCAGTTTTCCAGAGGCTTCTGGTGAAATGTTAGGAGACTTGGCTGAGGTGTCAGGAGACCTGGGCTGTAGTTCACATTCTGCTGCTTACTCACTGTATAACATTGGACAACATGCTTGACTCAGCCTCGATGTCCTTTCACATAAAACAGGGATGATACCTACCTTAGATAAATTAGCTATCCCCCCTGCGGCAGTATTTCCTCTGCTGTGAAACTGTCACAATTACTATGTATATATCTGTACTGTGTGCTGGCCCTGTGCTGAGGGCTTTGCAAACATTCTTTCACTCCTCCTTACAGTCCTGTGAGATGGGTACTATTATCTCCAGCTGACAGAAGAGGAAACCTATGCTCAGAGGAGTTCAATAATTTGTTCCAGGTCATATAACTGTTAAGTCACAGAGTTAGGATTCAAACTTTGGTCTCCTTGATTTGAAATCCAGTGCCCTTAACCATGAAACCATATTCCTACTTACCAGAGAGCTGTTGCAAGGAAAAAATGAACAAACATTAATTATTACGTGTCTCCTGTGTATCTAGTAGTTTGCATCCCTCTTCTGTAAGACACACAAGTACAAGGATGCTCTACAGAGCCCATGCACATGAGGCTGCTCTGTGACTGTGGGGCCCTGTGTGGGGATATGTGCATTTTGAGAAGGGAAGGGAGAGACAGGACCTGGTAGAAAAGTATTCACTGCTGCGCTCCCCAAAGTCATGAAGTCAGCCATACTAGAAACATGGATGAAGGTTATGGATGAAATTTCTCCAAAGTTTTAAAAGTTGGAGAGTTGAAGGCTGGCGTGGCAGTGACAGAATCTTGCTGAAGACTAGAGTAAAACACTTGCATTCATGCATTATCGCAGATTTTTAAGCTGATGGTATCCAAGGTGACTGTGCTGGACACTAATGAGGAAAAAAATATGACTGAAATGGCAGGAGTACTTGCCTTCAGAGAAGCTGGACAACCCACCCCACCCCCACTGCTTACACAGAAAGGATGAGGGGACACAAGGAAGAACCCACATTTTGAAACCTTAGGCTGGATTGAACTAAAAATAGAACTGTGATTCAAACATCTATTACTGAGTTCTCTGCTTTTGCACTCTGGAAACCAGGTTGTTTCACTCCCCATCAAATCTACCTCCCCAAGGTGTTCATTCCCACAGCTTGGAGACACAGCAAAGTAAAAACTGCTGAGAGTCTAATGAGTGTGTGGTACCATGCTGGGCCCTTTAAACCCATGATCTCATCTGCGCCACACAATAACCTTGAGATGCATGTACAGAGGAGGAAACTGAGGCCCAGTTAGGTGAGATGACTTGCCCAAGGTCATTCAGCTACTAAGTGGCAATACTGGGAATTGAATGAACTCAGGGCAATCTGACTCTAGAACCCATGCTCTTTCAAACAGAAATCCTTGCTACATTTCAAAGAGGCAGATCTTCATTTTAAGCTTAGTGAGTGATGAAAGCAACATTGCTCCCTAATTTACCTTCTGGCTCTGGGAGGACCCAGCAAGGCAGCCATTTGAATGATTCATTCCTGTGACTGACAAGGAGACTTCTCTTGGTTATAGCTTCAGCAGCTGCTAAATCTGCTACACACCACCCCACCTCACCCCCTCCATTTGGCTCAGGTAGGTGGAATTATTTATGTAAGAATTTCAGTGGCCTCCTGCCTTAAGCATGATTATCACAGACTTTTAAGTGATAAAAATGTCATACATCATAATAAAGGACAAAAGGAGTCAGGGTCAGGGAAGGTAACAGGAAAGAAGATAATCTGAAAAGCAAAAAAGTAGGTACAGATGCAACAGGGTAACTCTCAACATTTACAAAAACACTTTCCTAGCAATTTATTCATCTGATCCTCATAATACCCTGGTAGATGTAAGTATCTCCATTTTACAGATGAAGAATATGAGGGTTGGATCTGAGGTCCAAGGTCAGACCGAGGGTGGGATAAGAACTTAGGTCTCCTAATTCTCACTCAGTGCTTCCCATAACCCACTCACCCAATAAAGACAGAAATCCATGAGAACTATCAGAGAAAGAACTCTGTAGTCTTGCTCCTCTGCATGACAGGACCAGGGAGGGGAAAGTGGCTGTGACAGTATCAGAGAGAAGTAGCATGGAATCCAGAACTGTGGGTTTAAGAACATTTTTCAAGTCCCACCTTGGATATATACTACTAAATAATTGTGTGACCCTAAGCAAATCATTTAATCTCTCTGCCCTGATTTCCTCACTTGTAAAACATGGCCAACAATAGTACCCACTTCATACGGTTGTTGTGGTGATTAAATAGAAAAACAAGACACCATACGTGAACAGTGCTTGGCACCAAGGCAAACAATCAGTAAGTGTTAGCTGTCACTGTTTTCATCATTATCATCATGAACATGCCCAACACATTGCCCAACACATTGCTTGGTACATGGGAAATGTTAAGTGAATGTTTATTTCCTCTCCTTCCCCTTGCTCCTGTATCTCCCAAGGCACCACACCCCCATCTGTTATCTGTAGACCTGTTGAGAGGAGGTCTAGGGTTGAGGAAGAGCACACAGTGCTTCTTTCCAGGAAACGTGACTGGGCTGGCCTTGTTTACTGGGGCAGTGAGCTGCTACACAAAGTCATTAATCATACTTGGTGCTATGAGCTTTCAGGTCACTCCGCAGAAATGAACAACT
>NW_012114755.1:1311084-1329882 GCF_000951035.1 Colobus angolensis palliatus
AGCTTGGTAGATGGTGGAGCTGTTTTCCAAGATGAGAAGATCGGGGGAGGGAGGTTGAGAGCAGATGGAGTTTGGGCCTAAAATCATGCTAGGACAACTCAACAACAAAAGCCAGATAACCCCATTAAAACACCGGCCAAGCACTTGCAAAGAAGACATGCAGGCGGCTGGGCACGTAGCTCACACCTGTAATCCCAGCACTGTGGGAGGCCGAGGTGGGTGGATCACAAGGTCAGGAGTTCGAGACCAGCCTGACCAAGATGGTGAAACCCTGTTTCTACTAAAAATACAAAAATTAACCAGGTGTGGTGGCAGGCACCTGTAGTCCCAGCTACTCAGGACGCTGAGGCAGGAGAATTGTTTGGACCCAGGAGGCAGAGGTTGCAGTGAGCTGAGATCGTGCCACTACACTGTAGCCTGGGGGAGAGAGCGAGACTCCGTCTCCAAAAAAAAAAAAGGGGGGGGGGACCAAGAAAGCAGTCTTTGCCCTGGGCCAAATTACTCAGGACGCTGAGGCAGGAGAATTGTTTGGACCCAGGAGGCAGAGGTTGCAGTGAGCCAAGATCACACCACTGCACTCTAGCCTGGGGGAGAGAGCGAGACACCATCTCCAAAAAAAAAAAAGGGGGGGGGGACCAAGAAAGCAGTCTTTGCCCTGGGCCAAATTATTGCAGCAGCAAAAATAATCACAGAATAGTGACACTTATATAACATTATTAAAGCTATCACAACACCATACCCTATAGCAGAGCCACTTAGCAGAAATGCTTTGTACATATACATAAAGAAAAAACTGTAATTAAGTAGCTCTGCTTCATTAAGCTGTTTCTACAGAACCAACTCCTTGACTTCTCTACAGAGCTGAAAGCTTTCATTCCAACCTTCTACCAAGTAGTCCTATTTGGGTGTTCCACAGGCATCTCACACTCAGCTATGCTAAAAAAAAAAATTCATTACCTTGCCCAAAGCCTATTCTTTCCTCTCTCCAGGCATCTCTCTTCTCAATGATGACATATCTACCCAGTCTACCAAGGAGAAAAGGGTACCACATCCTCGATTCTGCCCATTCCTCTCCTTCCTTTCTCAATCCTTTTCATATTAGGCCACTTAATTACTGACAAGCACTGGCTTTCAAATCTCTTCCCTACTTCCTATTTCTGCTGCCACTGCCTGTCCTTCCTGACAGTTTGCCCTGTGGATTTCAAGCTTACTAGCCAGTCTCCACAGTTGTACAAGCCAATTCCTCACCTAAAATATCTTAATTTGCATCTCCTTCTGGGTCTGTTTCTCTAGTTGAACCTGGACTGACACACTCTGTCTTTGAAACTAAATTCTTATTTTGGTAGAATAACATTTTGTTTCTCACCTTTGACTGGCAAAAATTGACAACTGGATCATGCTAAGTTCTGGCAAGGATGTGGAGCTGTAGAAATCTGCATTTACTGCTTCTGTCAAGCATCAGGCCCTAAGCTCAGTTCTTTACATATATTATCCCCTCTAACAGTCATAGTAGCTCTGAGTATTTTCATTCTTTATCTACGCAGGGAAACTGAGGCTCAAGGAGGTTATAGTTCACTCAAAGTTGCATGGCTAGGAAGAAGCAGAGCTGAGTCTCTTTCATGGACTTAGTGTCCCCCTCAAAATCACATCAACTTCATTTGAAAATTGTAATGAAACTATTAAAATTACAATATTCTTACTTTTTATACAAAATTATCTCTCTTTTCCAACCATACTTATACTTGTTGCAACCTCAGAAAGTCTATATAAAGTAAAGTGGGGGAGTAGGAGAGCCAGAGTATTATCTTTATTTTATAGATGTGCAATTGGAGCCCTTGAAGGGCAGGTAAATTACTTAAGGTAATTTAAATTTCATTTTAAAATTGAAGATTAACAAAGGTACCCGGACAGTTTAAGGAGCCAGATTAAAAAGACATCTTCACTAGGGGATAGTCAGTACTGGATTTGGAAACTGTCACAGTTTTAAATACAGTAGTGCCCCCTTATCTTCAGAGGACATGTTCCAAGACCCACAAGGGATGCCTGAAATCTCAGATAGTACCAAACTATATATATTTGCTGTTTTTTCCTATACAGTAACAGGCGGATAGTATATTCATCATGGACACATAGGACAAAGAGATGATTCATGTTCTGGGTGAGATGGAGTGACATGGCATGAGATTTCATCACGCTACTCAGAATGTGAAACTTTTGCATTGTTTTTTTCTGGAATTTTCCATTGAGTATTTTTGGACTGTGGCTGACCGCAGGTAACAGAAACTGTAGAAAGTGAAATCGCAGATAAGGGGAGCTGCCGTTCCCCTCTGAGACACAATTTGAAGCAAAGGGGTCTAGGCTGAGAGTTGGGAGATCTACTTTCTTAGTCTGCCTGGGCATGTCCTCTGGCTGGCTCACAACTGAAACATATCACTGCCCCTTCTAAGACTTGAATATTTCACTTATAGATGAAGATTGGGAACAGTTGGCTTCTGAGATCCTTTCCAGCACCAACCCACTTTAATTCTATAAACCCAACATTCCCAAGTATACCATGGCCATCTGTACTTTGCAGGCTCTCTCTGGAATGGACAAAGGTTATTCTGCAGCGTGGGCACAGATGTGGTCCTGTAATGCAAGATACTGGAAACCACATCCCCACCCCTAACCCACAAATTTCCTCTCTAGGCCTCTTTTACAGGAATGTCTTCAGACTATCCCACTGCCTGTCCCACTGACAGTTTAAAGGCAATATAATTAACAAGCTCATCCTTTTTCCTCTGTCAACATCTCTGCTGCCATGGCTGGCTCCCCTGTGCTCTGGCCTCCCTAGTGCAAGCTGACTCAGTCAATACCCAAGACTTACTATTTCTACCACTAAGCCCTCTCTTATATTTATTCCCAATTACACATTACTTTGTTAACTTCTGTTCATATTTCCACCCTTTAGATCCTGAATTCATCATCCTTTGTGTACATAAATTCCCAGTTTTCAGAAAAAGTGAAATGTTCCCCTTCTATGCCTTCATGGAGACAGGCTGCAGCTGGAGCCTTTTGGCAGCCAAAAGAGACCCCTTTGCAGCTCTTAACAATCTGTTACTGAATAATTTGAGAGAATATTGCTAATTATGAACATGTGCCTTTAGATTTCCAGCTCCTTAAGCTGCAGAGTACCCAGGACAAGGTTCTCCTCTTTGAGCAAGTTACTTAACCTCTCTGCCTTAGTTTCCCCATCTGTGAAACAGGTATAATAATAGTACCTACCCAACTGTTGATGTAAGAATCAATTAATAATGTATGTAAAATGTGTAAAACCACACATAGACCAATTATGTCAACTATTACTGTTATTACGGTCCAGTAAATATTTGACAGTTGATCATACAGTGTGTTGGCTTCCTGGACTCTTCTTTCCCCTTAACTTTCCTAAAAAGCCAAGCTATTGAAGTCATTATCTTTTTTTGTTTCTTAAACCACATTTGAGTTCATATGGTGAGCCTTGGCAGAGCCCCCAAAAATAATGAAACGAAAGGAAACATGTCTAAACGGGTCTACAGTTTGGCATAGCACTGGTTCAGTATAAACCTCTGCTGCATAGCCTTGTACCCAAACCTATGCAGCATAAGGAAATGGAGAATATAACATCTCCAGAGTGGGTGAGTAGCAGAAACTACCCAGAAACAGGCCAAGTCAAGGGCTCCTGAGGCCATGGACTGCCAGGTCATAGCGACAAGGGTGGGGCCTTTGGAGCTCACCTCTAAAGTTGCTGACTTTCTATCTCCAGAGGAGTATAATGTGCCAGCTGAAGTTAGGACTTATGGGCGACAGTTCTGGGCATAGCCTATAACTTGCTGTGTGACTTAGGCCAAATCATTTCCAAACTGAGGCCTTAACTTCCTCTTCTGTAAAGATTAGGCTATTTCTGAAGTCCCCTCCACCATGAAAGTCTGTGGTTCTATGACCCCTGGGCTCTTCCTACATTAAATCTTCTTTGGCTACCCTCTACATTTGGCAAAATTAAAATTTTAAAAAGTATCTGTCCAAGAGCTCCCCATATTTTTCCCCCTACTTGCTATGTAATGCCATTTGGTAAAAAATTCTTCAAGTAGGTTCCCAATTGATCTTAGTAAATTCCCTTCACAAGAAGTATTCATCTCAGAGGTGCTGCTTGAATAAAATGAACTGACTCACAAAACTTGCAAATACAAAGGCCACGGTGCCAAGGCTTCAGTTTTGAGTGGCTTCCCTTCCGTCATATTGTGCAGTCACACAACTTCCAGCCTGCCTCGCACTCTCTGGGCCACTGTGACCACTTCCTCTATCCTTTTCAGCTGTGGCCTACAAAGAGTAGTAGGAACTTCCATTAATCCAGGTAGATTGAGCTCATGTTTTATCCCTATTTCCTTCCAAAACCATCTTAAACCAACTGTAAAGGAATAAAGAAAGTATGAATCCACCAAGAAAAGAGGAATAGAAGGAGAAACAAGACAGCTCAACACATTTCAGATGACTACCACAGAGGAAGAAGGTAACTGACTATGCAGAGTAGAGGAGGCTGAAACCCTGTGCCTGCTGAAGGGAACAGTGAGAAGGAAATACATTTTGTCTTACAAGACACTGAAAAGCCTCAGGACTGAGAAGCACCAAGTGTCTTTGAAAGTCAGGTAAAGATAGGGTTGAAATCAGAGGGGTTGCCTGAAAGTATATTTATGGGGGGTAGTTAGATGCCCAGATTCTCGCCAACACATGTAACTAGCCAACCTATCTCTCGCTATACCTAACGAACGCCACACATTTATTATCTGACAAAACTGACCCGGGGAGCCGTGGACCCGGAAAAAGAGTCATTGGAGGATGGGAATGAGGATCAGAATGAAACAAATAGGTTAAGTGACTAAATGATGGTCTATGTAAAGGATGATGGGACTCCCCCCAGCCCACTTCCTCCATCCTGCTCCAGAAAGTCAACAATTAAGCATATACACCCCAAGACAAAAGATCAGGGGAAAAGTCCATAAATACCGATCTCTGGAAGTTTACCAATGGAAAAGCTTCCCCAACTCCTCAGTCCAAACATCTCACAAGGAAGTCAGCAGCCAATGCACCCTCTCCACACACACAGAGTCTCATGTAGTATCTCTTTTCAATATAAATAGCCAGCTAAAGATCATCAATCTTTAGAGAAGAAAACCCCTGTATCAGTTAGAATCTCAGTAGAAGACCACATCAAACTGGATAGCTGGCGAGAGTTTAATAAAGGAACCATTTACAGAGGTATGGACAATGTTTATATTCCAGGACTACTAAACAAAACTAGAGCTCTACCACCTCTAAGCCTGAAGAGTGGTTACCCTTGGAGAGGGTGAATTGAAGAGGGTGACGTTAAGGAGAGGGACACCAGACAGGAATCCCTGATAGAGGGATGCAGCTATGGCAGGTAAGCAGGGAGAAGCTAGAAGAATAAATACCCTGACCTCATTGTTTTTCAGTCCTGAGATCTGCCATTCCTCTCATTAGCTGAACCCAACCAGAAGCAAGAGGGCCAGTTGATGCAGGCCATAAAGAGGCCATCCTCCCTAGGGGTATATGGAGTGTGAAAAAAGGTGGATAGTGCATCTACAGGGCAAACAAAAAACATCCAGCATATTCTCCATTGCAAAAGGACAGAACCCAAAACAAAGAAATAGAAAATTAAAAATGGGAAAAAAACAGAGTCAAGGCAGAGAACAAAAGAAAACATTTTTTAAAACTCTATAATTAATATCCATAGAAAAATGATAAATGATATGGCAATATAAACAAGAACTATTTTAAATGATTAAAAATAAGAAAGAGCCTTAGAAATTAAAAACAATAGCTAAATAAAAGTTCCATTAGAAAAGTTGGCAGATCAAGTCAAAAAATTTTCTCACAAAGTGGTAAGAAAAGTAAAAACATGCCCAAGAGTAAAGAAAAGATAAGAAAATTAGGAGTCAGGAAATTCAATATACATTCAATAGAAGTCCCTGAAAGATAGAACAAAGAAAAATAAGGAAAAAAATGTAAAACAATTTCAAGAACGATTTCCCAGAACTGATAGGCCGAAGCCTCTGGACTGAGAAGGCTCAATAAACACTGGAACAATGAATAAGGAAGATACATACCAAGGCATGTCATCATAAAATTTCAAAACACTGAAGTAAACAGAAGTCCCTAAGAATTTCAAGGAAAAAAAATGGCAATGTACAAAGAAACAGGAATCAGAAAAAGCAGCAGACTTCTCAATAGTTAACACTAGATGCTAGAGGACAATGGGAAATGCGTGCAAAAGTCAGAATGAAAAAAATGCCCACCTATATTTCTTCAAAGAGTGAAAGTGTCAATTAAGTGTGAAAATGGAGTAAATATATTTTCAGAATTTCAAAGAATCAAAAAGTTTATCTTCAACTCCTCTTTTCTAGGAAAGGTACTGAGTCCTGTGCCCCACCAAAATGAGACTAATCTGAAGAAGAAGGAAGATAGGGAACAGGGATTTAACACAGGAAAATGGTATAGAGAAGTCATCAGGTAACCACGGTGCAGGCCTAGAGTAACCATTTCAGAGTGGAACAGAAAGGCAGAACCCCAGAGTGGCATGTGGTGAAAGTGGGGGTGGGGAGACTGCTGAAAGAGTTGACGTCTTTGACCATGTTGCAAAGTGTGTAAGAGGTGTTTTACAGATGTTTTGGAGGCATTTGGGAACAATTAGTAATTGGTATATAGAAAGTCAGTTAAAGGAAGGGGAAAATAAACAGGCAAGTTTAACTCCAGGAAAAGAAAAGTATAGCAGAGGAACCATATCATGATACATTACTTGGCTTAGCAGTGAGAACAGTATTTACACTACTCATAATAATAGACTAATGACTTAACTACAGGTGAGGATGGAGGGAAAGGAAATGAAGGTGGTGGTATAAGATAATTAAATTTTTATTTATAAGAAAGCAACAGATAAAATTTATTTTAAAATTGATACCTTAAATAGACATTTAGCTTAAAAATACAGAGACACCTCAAAATAATTCAAAATGGTTGGCTCCAGAAATCGGACAACAGAATGGGAAAAGATGAGGCAGAAATTGCCATTATTAAGCCTTTTAGTATTTTAAAATTTTTTAACTCTGTACATACACTCTTTTGTAATAAACAAAAGGTAATCTAATTTAAGAGTGCATGCTCCAGAATCAGATAACCTGGCTCAAATTCTGGTTTCATCACATATGAGTTTAAGATCTTACTATGTTTAGCTTTTCTGAGCCTCATTTTAATCATCTGTAGAACAGGGCTACATGTTAAGTGTACAGAAGTGTATGTAAGATACACACACAGTGGATGTAAGAGTGTGTGTAAGAGCTTAGTGAAACAGTATAAGAGCTGAGCCTGGCACTTGGCATACAGTAAGTTCCCTGAGGAGAAAGAAGGGATCATCATGAGATGGTCAGATCACCTCAACTTTGTTTCAAGAGTGAAGGCAAAACCCTCTCCACCCTAACCCACACAATAATCAGGTAGCAAGCAGTAAGGGCAAGGACCATTTCCTATGCCCTCTCACTTCATCCACAAGGCTTACCTTCATATTGTGTACTCAGGAAGAACATTTCCAGTAATACATGTCTGTGGCATTGACTTAAGAATAGAGGAGCAAGAGGGATGACAAAGAGGGCCATATGGGAAGCAAGGCGAAACACCAGAAAGAGCACTTAAGTGAGTCAGAGGAAACAGAAACAGACATTCTGAGCACCTACTCTGTGCCAAGAGCTTTTCCATAAACCACATAATTCGCTCCAATGACACGTACATACAGAAGCTATTATTATCTCAGTCTTTAAGGATGAGAAACCCACAGTTTAGAGAGGGTGACAATCTTGTCCGTGGTCAGATATTAATACATTAAGCAGCAGAGCTGGAAATGGAACCCATGACTTCCCAACTTCAAGACCTCATGCCCCTTATACTACATTATGTTGCTTAGGTCAAATCATGCAACCCTTCTGAGATTCCATTTCCCCACTGTACAGTAGGGATTGTACTTTCTCTGAGAACTTCAGAGTTACTGTGAGAATGAAAGAAATTGATGAGTCAAAGTGCCCGATACACTATGAAGCAGTGAGCACACATGAGGACCTACTGACATGTGCATGCGTGCCACAAGGGCTACACTGTGGAGCTTCCTAAGTCAGCTGTTTGGCTTGGTTGTCATGGGAAGAGAAAAGGGCTGGCTTTGGCCTAGGCCTGGAGTTGCAACTAGAATCAGGCAGAATCTAGGCCAAGGAGTCTGATGGGGATTCTAGAGCCACAGACTGTAAATCATGACATCCCCCATCCAATAGGTCAGTAGCAACTTGTCTCGGCTAAAAAGCACAAACTTACCAAATTAATATCTTATAAAGCCACAAGATTAAACCCACTGCCATTCCTCCCAGGTTTCTCTGTTGAACAGTACTAGCTTCTAAAAATAGATCAAATCAAGTCATTTCTCTGCTTTAAAACCTTTCCTGCACCTTCACCCCACAGGATGAAGTTCCAGTTTTTTAGTTTGACATTAAAGCCTTTATGACCTGGCCGTAGCCATCACTGTAGCCTTGTGTCCCACTGCTCTGCTCCCCTCCAGATGCCCTCATTTCCCCGAGTTTGCCATGCCTTCTCCATACTTTTGCTCATGTTGATCATATTCCCTGGAATACCTTTCTCTTCTTCATACTCATCCTTTAAGAACCACTTCAAGCACCATCTCTTCTAAGAAGCATTCCCTAACCCCATGTTAGGATGAAGGTGTGAATTTATGGCTGAATAAAACAGTCTCAAAGTGAGAGAGCTAGTAGAGACCTCAAAAATTATCTTACGCAATTCTCCTATTTTATCCATAAAGAAAAGGAGGCCTGTAGAAGGAAAGTGGCCTTCCCAAGGTGTCAGCAGCTTGTCTAGCACTCAGGTATCCTGTCCCAGTACTCTTCCTATTGCATGGTACAGCTTCTTAATGAATGAATTCATGAATAGACAAACAGGCAAACTGAATGTTGCTAAAGTACTGCCCAGGGACAGCACGGTGAATGAATAGTCACAGCTGTTCTACCTTTAAGGGCTTTAGGTGCACCCAGGAGGAACAGAAGATTCCAGAGGTAAGAGGCAGCAGGGACAGCAGTCACAGGACAGGTGATACAGAGAGGCACCAGCATAAGCTGAGGCCTGTGGATACTGAGAAGCAATACTGTGAATCTGGGTTTTGCAGATACAACGGTGCTGCCCAGGCCCAGGAAGCTAGTATGTGTCTAAGGAAGGACAGAGCAGGCTCATGGGCGAACTACTTGGCCACTGTCCAAGCTGCCCAATGCCACATGTGGTCATCCCCTAGGTGCTATGCTCTGGGAGACAGACAAAAGGATGGGGCTGGCCTCTACCCCTACAAACAAGTACCATCAGTAATGCTAGCTCTGCTGCTGCTTTCTCCTGTCTTCCAAAGTCACATGCATATTAAAAGTTCAGTTTATGCTGTTTGATATGCTAATTAACCTAAGTCAAACCTCTGCAGGGAACAGCACAAGAAGCAGCAAGTGCAGACCTTGCAGTCAGCAGACCTTAGTTTGAATTCTGGGCTCTACTTCTTTGAGTCTCCATTTTCTCATCTGAAAAACGGGGACAATTTCTATCTACTTTCTACCCTGCATGGTGATAACTAAATGAGATGATATACACAAAATGCTTAGAATAGTATTAGCACTTTGTACTTAACTACATCACTTCAGTTTTACTCTGTAAAAAGATATTATCTTTTAAAGAAAAAAAGTTTTATCTGCTATAGTTGTCAACTTCTGAAGAATCTTCCTGAATAACCCACGATAGTTCTACACTGTCTAAACAATAAAGTCAATGCCCTTCAGCATGCTGTTGGAGACTTGGTCCTAAGCTGTTTTGCTGGTTGGCCACTTGTCCCTCAACCATGATTCACACTTTAGAGCCTTCTTTCCCTTTGCTCATGCTTATCCCTCAGCACAGAATGCTGCTCTTTACCCTTCCTCCACTCAGGAGCCACCTCTTCCACAAGGATTTCCAAAATTAATCATTCTTACGTCTTCATTCTTTCTCCTAGTTCTTATCATGGTCTGCTTTGTATTCATTCATTCATTCATTCATTCATTCATTCATTCATTCATTCAGTATTTAAGTGCAAAGTATGTGCCAAATTTAATTTCCATAGCTCTCTTTCCCACTAAATGTGAGTTCCATGAATGTGACTACATGAATGTGAATTCCATGAATGCTGTATTCTTCCACAGCATCCATAATACTACATGGCACATCATCAGACACTAGTAAGCTGAAGGGAGAGAATGAGAAAAATATTGCATATAATGTTCATTCAGTATTTAACAAACACATGAAGCACCTATTGCATGCAAGGCAAGTATAGATGGTCTGAGTCTATGAAGATGTTCAATACAGTTTGTGGACATGAAGACAGACTCTGAGAGTTGCAGAAGACTTTAGAAATTGTCTAGTCCAGCTCCCACATTTCCCAGACAGGGATTCCAAAGGCCCAGAGAAGGAGAGTAACTGCCTAGGATAACACAGAGAGTTATCACCATAACTCTAGTTATGGTGCACAGTGGAAGGCTGTCTCTAACTTGCTCTAATTCTTTGTATTTCCCTTTTTGAGTTCACATTAGATTTACTTTTGCCAGGTCTCAAACCTCCTGAGTAACTGTAAACAAGTGCAGTGGGTCACCAATGCAGTTTCTGCCACTGTAAGCAACCCTAAAAAGGACCAGAGCATTGTGCTAAACAGGTGGTCAACCTTGTGCCTAAAATGACCAGCATGAAAGAGTAATTTAGCAAGTATGGGAGCCTCCTCAACAGCCTGGCACCCTCACCTGTGGTGTCATACAGAATGACTCCTCGACTCCTGTGGAGTGATATAAATGTTGCTTCTTTAGGAACAGTGAAAAATCCACCTTGATTGAGAGGTAAAAAGTTACATCTTGGGTTTGAAGCTATGCCTTGAAAATATATGACTTAACAGAAATGTGACTTGAGCAATAAGCAAGATTCTGTAAAAATATCTATATTTATTGTGAAACATCTTTCTTAAATATAAAAGGTTTATCTCGTTTCTGGCCTGTTGGAGAGGAAAATACGGTGCCCCAAGCGGCCAGGTGTGGTAGTGGCAATGAATATATCAGTTCCAGAGCTGGGAAAGGCAAGACCTGGGACAGAGCACTGGTAACCAAGAACTGAAAAACTGTTGCTCCCACCTATGAGTGAGAACATGTGGTGTTTGGTTTTCTGTTCTTGCTATAGTTTGCTTGGACTCGGGAAGGGGAACATCACACATCGGGGCCTATTATGGGGAGGGGGGAGGGGGGAGGGATTGCACTGGGAGTTATACCTGATGTAAATGACGAGTTTACACACCTGATTTATACCAGGTGCTGACAAGTTGATGGGTGCAGCACACCAACATGGCACAAGTATACATATGTAACAAACCTGCATGTTATGCACATGTACCCTAGAACTTAAAGTACAATAATAATAATAAAAAAAAGAATATAACTGGATTGTAACACAAGGGATAAATGCTCAAGGGGCTGGATACGCCATTCTCCATGATGTGATTATTACGCATTGCATGCCTGTGTCAAAACATTTCATGTATCCCATAAATATATACACCTACTATGTACCCACAAAAATTAAAAATTAAAAAAAATAAAAAATAAAAAATAAATACAATAGGAAAAAACAAACAAACAAACTGTTGCTCTGCCTTTAGCTGCTGTCTCCCCGTTTGGCAAACAGCTCAAGCAACCACTTGAGAAAGCCCCTTGAAAACCAGGCACAAGGCCGGGTGCGGTGGCTCACGCCTGTAATCTCAGCACTTTGGGAGGCCGAGGCAGGCGGATCATGAGGTCAGGAGATCAAGACCATCCTGGCAAACACGGTGAAACCCCGTCTCTACTAAAAATACAAAAAATTAGCCGGGCGTAGTGGCAGGGGCCTGTAGTCCCAGCTACTCAGGAGGCTGAGGCAGGAGAATGGCGTGAACCCAGGAGGCGGAGCTTGCAGTGAGCCGAGATCCGGCCACTGCACTCCAGCCTGGGCGACAGAGTGAGACTCCGTCTCAAAAAAAAAAGAAAAAAAAGAAAAGAAAACCAGGCACTATCTCCTTCTGAATAGCACAAGCTAGACTTGAGTGCTAGTCCTAGCTCTGCTACTGACTAGCTGTACAATTTTGGGTAATGCCTTAGGGCTGCTCTGGTAGCAACAGGACCCAGAAGGCAGCCAAAGAATTCAATAAATAGTTTTGAGATAACTGATCAGCCATTTAAAAAATTGCGAGGCTGAATGCACACCTGATTTATACCAGGATAAATTCCAAATGGATCGAAGATTTAGATGCCAAAAATAAAACCATAAAAATACAGTCATGCACCACATCACCATGTTTTGGTCAACAATGGATTCATATATACAATGGTAGTCTCATAAAATTATAATGGAGCTGAAAAAATTCCTATTGCCCACTGCCATAGTTGCTGTGATAATGTTGTAACACAACACATTACTCACGTTTGTGATGATGCTGGTGTAAACAAAACTACTGTGCTTCTAGTCATATAAAAGTCTAGCACATACAATTATGTACAGTATGTAATCATGCTTGATAGATTAATGACTATGTTACTGGTTTATGTATTTATTATACTATACTTTTTATTGTTATTTTAGAGTGTATTCCTTCTACTTACTATCTTTTTTTAAGTTAACTGTAAAAATACCTCCTAAAAGTCAGGTCCTTCAGGAGCTATTCCAGAAGAAGGCATTGTTACCATTGGAGATGATGGCTCCATACATGTTATTGCCTCTGAAGACCTTCCAGTAAGACAAGATGTGGAGGCGAAAGACAGTGATATTGATAATTCTGACCCCGAATAGGCCTGAGCTAATGTGTGTGTTTGTGTTTTAAACAAAAAAGTTTAAAAAGCAAAATAATTATAATAATAATTTAAGAAATAGAAAATAAAGATATTATTTTAATATCTTATAAAATAAAGATTATATCTTATAAAATAAAGATATTAAAAATATTTTTGCACTGTATACAATATTTGTGTTTTCAGCTGTGTTATTACAAGAGTAAAAAGATTTTTAAAGTTCATAAAGCAAAATGTTACAGTAAGCTATGGTTAATTTTTGTTTGAAGAAAGAGAGTTTTTGTGTGTAATTTAGTGTAGCCTAACTGCACAGTATTTACAGCCTAAGTGTATAGTGTTTATAAAGGCTACAGTAGTATATAATAAGGTCCTGGGCCTTCATATTCACTCATCACTCACTCACTGACTGACCCAGAAAAACTTCCAGTCCTGAAAGTTCCATTCATAGTAAGTGCCATATACAGATGTACCACTTTTAATCTTTTGTACTGTATTTTTAACGTTTAGATACACAAATACTTACCATTGTGTTACAAGTGCCTACATATTCAGTACAGTAACATGCTGTCCAGGTTTATAGCCTAGGAGCAACAGGCTAAGCCACACAGCCTAGGTGTGTCCTAAGCTATACCATCTAGGTTTGTTAAGTATACTTTATAATGCTTGCGCAATGACAAAATCATCTAATGACACATTTCTCAGAACATATACCCCCTTTTTGAGAGAGAGGGAGTCTTGCTCTGTCACCCAGGCTGGAGTCCAGTGGCAGGATCTTGGCTTGCTACAACCTCTGCCTCCCTGGTTCAAACAATTCTTGTGCCTCAGCCTCCCGAGTAACTGTGATTACAGGCATGTGCCACTAAGCCCAGCTAATTTTTTTGTATTTTTAGTAGAGACGGGGTTTCACCATTGTATTAGTCTGTTTTCACACTGTTAATAAAGACATACCCAAGACTGGGTAATTTATAAAAGAAAGAAATTTAATGGACTTACAGTTCCCTGTGGTTGGGGAGGCCTCACAATTGTGGCAGAAGACACAGAGGAGCAAGTCACATCTTACATGGATGGTGGCAGGCAAAGAGAGAGCCTGTGCAGAGAAACTCCCCTTTTCAAAACCATCAGATCTCATGACACTTGTTCACTATCACAAGAGCAGCACAAGAAAGACCTGTCCCTGTGATTCCATTACCTCTCACCATGTCTCTCCCACAACACGTGGGAATTCAAGATGAGATTTGGGACACAACCAAACCATATCATTCTGCCCCTGGCCCCTCCTAAATCTCATGTCCTCACATTTCAAAACCAATCATGTTTTCTTAACAGTGTCCTAAAGTCTTAACTCATTTCAGCATTAACTCAAAAGTTCACAGTCCAAAGTCTCATACGAGACAAGGCAAGTCGCTTCTGCCTATGAGTCTGTAAAATCAAAAGTAAGTTAGTTACTTCTTAGATACAATGGGGGTACAGGCTTTGGGTAAATATAGCCATTCAAAATGGGAGAAACTGGCCAAAACAAAGGGACCACAGGCCCCATGCAAGTCCAAAATCCAGTATAGTAGTCAAATCTTAAAGTTCCAAAATGATCTCCTTTGCCTCCATGTCTCACAGCCAGCTCATGCTGGTGTAAGAGGGGAGTTCCCATGGTCTTGGGCAGCTCTGCCCCTGTGGCTTTGCAGGGTACAACCTCCTTCCCAGTTGCTTGCACAGGTTGGCACTGAGTGTCTGTGGCTTTTCCAGGTGCACAGTGTAAGATGTCAGTAGATCTATCATTCTGGGGCCTGGAGGATAGTGGCCCTCTTCTCACAGCTCCTCTAGGCAGTGCCCCAGTAGGGAGTCTGTGTCGGGGCTCTGACCCCACATTTCAGTGCTACACTCCTCTGGCAGAAGTTCTCCATGAGGGCCCCACCACTGTAGCAAAATTTTGTCTGGGCATCCAGGCATTTCCATACATCTTCTGAAATCTAGGCAGAGGTTCCCAAACCCTAGTTCTTGACTTCTGTGCACTCACAGGCTCAACACCATGTGGAAGCTGCCAAGGCTTGAGGCTTATACCCAGTGAAGCCATGGCCAGGGCTCCACATTGGCCCCTTTCAGCCACAACTGGAGTGGCTGGGACACAGAGCACCAAGTCCCTAGGCTGTACATAGTAGAGGGACCCTGGACTCAGCCTAGAAAACCATCTTTTCCTCCCAGGCCTCTGGGTCTGTGATAAGAGGGGCTGCCATGAAGACCCCTGACATGCCCTGGAGACATTTTCCCTATTTTCTTGGGGATTAACATTTGGCTGCTCATTACTTAGGCAAATTTCTGCAGCTGGCTTGAATTTCTCCTTAGAAAAATGGGATTTTCTTTTCTATCACATCATCAGGCTGTAAATTTTCCGAACCTTTATGCTCTGTTTCCCTTTTAAAACTGAATGCCTTTAACAGTGCTCAAGTCACCTCTTGAATGCTTTGCTGCTTAGAAATTTCTTCCACCAGATACCCTAAATCATTTCTCTCAAGTTCAAAGTTCCACAAATCTCTAGGGCAGGGGCAAAATGCCACCAGTCTCTTTGTTAAAACACAACAAGGATCACCTTTACTCCAGTTCCCAACAAGTTCCTCATCTCCATCTTAGACTACCTCAGTCTGGATTTCATTGTCCATATCATTATCAGTATTTTGATCAAAGCCACTCAACAAGTCTCTAGGGGGTTCCAAACTTTTCCACATTTTCCTGTCTTCTTCTGATCCCTCCGGACTGTTCTAACCTCTGTCTGTTACCCAGTTCCAAAGTCACATCCACATTTTTGGGTATCTTTTCAGCAGCACCCCACTCCTGGTATGAATTTACTGTATTAGTCCATTTTCATGCTGCTAATAAAGACATACCTGAGACTGGGCAATTTACAAAATAAAGAGGTTTAATGGACTTACAGTTCCACATGGCTGGGGAGGCCTCACAATTATGGCAGAAAGCAAGGAGGAGAAAGTCACATCTTACATGGATGGTGGCAGGCAAAGAGAGAGCTTGTGCAGGGAATCTCCCCTTTTTAAAACCATCAGCTCTTGTAAGACTTCTTCACTGTCAAGAGAACAGCACAGGAAAGACCTGCTCCCATGATTCAATTACCTCCCACAAGGTCACTCCTCACAACATGTGGGAATTCAATATGAGATTTGGGTAGGGACATGGCCAAACTGTATCAGTCATGTTAATCACGCTGTTCTCAAACTCCTGGCCTTAAGTGATCAGCCTGCCTTGGCTTCCCAAAGTGCTGGGATTACGGGTGTGAGCCACTGACCCTGGCCACGTATCCCCATTTTTAGGCAATGCATGACCATACTAGAATAAAATATAAAGAAAGACCACTATACTCTGGAGTAGAGAAGGATTCCCTAACTCAAAATCCAAAAGCCATACAGGAAAGACTGATACATTTAATCTATAGTAAAAGAAAAGGTTGCATGGCAAAGTATTAAGGACAAAACAAACAAAAACATTAAAAACAAAAGATAAAAAGCTGGGAAAATACATTTGCAATTCAAATCACAGAACAATGCCTAATCTCCCTAACATGTAAAGAACACCTAGACATTTATTAGAAAAAGACTAACAATCCAATTGTTTTAAAAAAATAAAAGGCTGTCTTAGTACTTCTGGGCTGCTATAACAAAATACCTTAGACTGGAAAATGTATAAACAACAGAAGTTCTGAAGGCTGGGAAGTCCAAGATCTAGGTACTAGCTGATCTGATGGTATATAGTGAGGGCCTGTTCCTTTTAGATGGCACCTTTTAAATGTCCTCACATGGCAAAAGGGGTGAACAAGCTCCCTTGGACCTCTTTTACAAGGATACTAATCCCATTCTTGAAGGTAGAGCCCTTATGACCTAATCACCTCCCAAACACCCCACCTCTTAATGCTATCACATTAGGGAATAAATCTCAAAATAAAATTTTTTGAAAGACACAAACATTCAGACTCTACAGCAAACGCAAAGGATACTGAGGTAGAAAAAATAATGGCCTCCTAAATGTCCTAATTCCTAGAGCCTATAAATACGTTTTGTTACATGGCAAAGGGGAACTGAGTTATCAGATGAAATTAAGGTTGCTAATTAGCTGATATTAAGACAGGGAGTGATATGGGTTAGCTGTGTCCCCACCCAAAATCTTATCTTGAATTGTAATACCCATAATCCCCAGGTGTCAAGGGAGAGACCAGGTGGAGGTAATTGAATCATGGGGGCAGTTTCCCCCATGCTATTCTTGTGATAGTGAGTAAGTTCTCATGAGATCTGATGGTTTTATAAGGGGCTCTTCCCCACTTCATTCGGCACTTCTCCTTCCTGCCTTGCTTCCCCTTCACCTTCCACCATGACTGTAAGTTTCCTGAGGCGTCCCCAGCCACACTGAACTGTGAGTCAATTAAACCTCTTTCCTTTATAAATTATCCAGTCTTGGGCAGGTATTTACAGCAGTATGAAAATGTACTAATACAGGGAGATTATGCTGGATTATCCAGGCAGGGCTGATGTAATCAGAAGGGTCCTTAAATGTAGAAAAGGGAGGCAGAAGAGTCAGTGTCAGAGTGATGCAGTAGGAGAAAGCCTTGAAATGCCATGGCTGGCTTTGAAGATGGAAGGGGTCACAAATTAAGGAATATAGGTAGCCTTTAGTAGCTAGAAAGGGCAAGAAACTGAATTCTCTCTGGAACTTCCAGAAAGGAATGAAGGCTGCTGACAGCTTGATTTTAGCCAAGTGAGACCCATCTTAGATTTCTGACCTCAAACTTGAAGATAATACATTTGTCTTGTTTTAAGCCATTAATTTTATGGTAATTTGTTACAGCAACAATGAATAAACTAATATGGGTGTGAAAAACTCTTCATAAAGGAGAAAATATAAATAGTTCTTGAACATATAAAAAGATGCTAAACCTTCATTTACAATAATTAAAATTAGATTAAAAAGGCCACAATAATCTTAAAAAAGAACAAAGTAGGAGAGCTTATAATGCTAGATATCAAGATTTATTATAAAGTTACGATAATCAAGCTGGTGTGGTACTAGTATACAAAAAGGAAAAACAAACTAATAAAAAATAAT
This sequence comes from Colobus angolensis palliatus, assembly GCF_000951035.1. Classification (NCBI taxonomy): domain Eukaryota; kingdom Metazoa; phylum Chordata; class Mammalia; order Primates; family Cercopithecidae; genus Colobus; species Colobus angolensis. The sequence goes on from NW_012114755.1 coordinate 1,329,132, forward strand.
CTAAAAGCACATTCACATATACATGCAGTCTCTTGATTTATAACAAAGGTGCCTTCACAATTCAATGGTAAAAATGAACTTTTCAATATATGGTTCTAAATGTTTTAAAAAACTAATATGAGATGGATTTTAGGACTAAATACAAAAGGCAAAATAATAAAGCTTCACAAAGAAAACATAGGAGAATACTTTCATAATCTTGGAATGGGTAAAAATGTCTTAAATAGGGCACATATACCTCAAACCATTAAAGGAATGGTCAATAAACTGGACTTCATTACAATAAATAACTATTCATCAAAAGAACGATTAAGAAAGTAAAAGAGTAAGCCACTGGCTGGGAGAAGATGTTTACAATACACATATTCAACAAAGGACTGGAATCTACAAGATACAAAGGATGCCTACAAGTCACTAAGAAAAGCATAGACAAAACCCAACTTAAAACAATGCGCAAAGGCTTAAAGTCTTTGGATTTGACAAAAGCAGCCATCATGGCCTATAAGCATACAAAAAGGTACTCCACATCATTAGTTATGAGAGAAATGAAAATTAAAATCAGTGAGATTCCATACTGCACACTCAACAGAATTGCCTAAATCTATAAGATAGAAAATATCTGGGGGGGCGGAGCAAGATGGCCGAATAGGAACAGCTCCAGTCTCCAACTCCCAGCGCGAAGGACACAGAAGACCGGTGATTTCTGCATTTTCAACTGAGGTACTGGGGTCATCTCACTAGTGAGTGCCGG
>NW_012114755.1:1335927-1365506 GCF_000951035.1 Colobus angolensis palliatus
AAAATATCTGGTGAGAGTATAGGACAAATGGAACTATCATATTGCTGGTGGGGGTGTAAATTACTGCAACTACTTTAAACGCTGTTGCGCAGTATTTACCCATTATAAACATGAACTAGAATTCCTAGTCTTAATCACGCACCCAAGAGAAATAAACGTACATGTCTACCAAAAGGCGTGTATAAGAATGTACATAGCATTCCCAAACTGGAAACAACCCAAATGTTCAACAGTTAAATGGTTAAGTAAGTTGTGATACAGTTATACAGTAGAATATTACCGAGCATTATAAAATTACTGCTGCATACAACATGAATGATTCTTATAGACACAATGTGTTGAACAAAAGAAGTCAAACACCATTCATATGAAGTCCAAACAAAGGCATCTTTGGAGATAGAAGTCAGAAGAAAGGTTACCTCCGGGGGTGGGTTATAGCAGAGATGGAGCGTGAACTAGTCTTCCAGGGTGCTGGAATGTTCTATATCTTGCTCTGGGTGGTGTTTTCTTAAGTATATACATATGTAAAAATTCATCAATCTGAACCCTTAAGATTTGTGCACTTTACTATATATTTTATACTTCAACTTTAAAAGATAAACAAAAACTACTCTGAGTAGTTGCTTACCTATCAGACTGGCAAAAATCCGAGTTTCTTAACATATCCTATTAGGGAGACTGCAATCAATAAGTACCCTTACATATTGCTAGCACGAGTGAAAAATGGCATAGCCCCTATGGAGGCCAATTTTGAAGTACATTGCACAATTACAAATATATTTATACTTTGACACAGTAATTTCACTTCTACGAACTTACCCTATAACTATACTCTCCTACTCATGAAATAACATATATAGAAGGTCATTCACTATAGTGTTGCTTAAATAACAAAAGACTAGAAATTACATAAATGTCCATGAACAGGGCACTAGTTAAATAAATCAAGGTACAAAGGAACATTGGAATATTACATAACTGTAAAAAAAAAAGAGCTAGGACAGCTTTTATACTGATATGGAAAGATCTCCCAGAAAAATCATTGAGAAAAATCAGGCACTGAGAAATGAGCATAGTATGCTACCATTTATGTAAAAGGCAGGATAAAAACATATCTTAGTATTCACTTACATTTATAAAAGGACACTAGAAGGATACAGAAGAAACTAGTAACAGGCTTTAGCTGCACATGTGGTAGAAGGGTTTTGGGGAACTGGAGAGAGGGAGATAGCATGGAAGGGAGTTTTTCATTTTCAACACTGAAATAAAAAGATGAAATACTCCTATCTGGTGGCTTTAAAAACAGGCCGGACCGTCACCAGTCTGCAGGAAGGCAGCATCGGGTAGTAGTCCACAGGCTCTGAAATTAGAGGCGTGGGTTAAAAACCTAACACACAAATTCTTCCTACTTGTGTGACCTGGGCAGGGTAAATTGCTCACCTTCAGCTTCATTTTCCCTTACCTAGAAGACGGGATTAACCAGAGGACCAGCTTATCAATTTGCTGTGAGGATTAAATGGGATGAGATAGTTAAAGTATTTACATTCTGCCTACCTTGTTGTGCATAGAAACATACAAGTTTGTATCTGCCTCTAAGCTCTCTACAAGGCCCTAGGGTTTGGAGATATCACCTCTCAAAGGAATATCCAGTGCCAAAAAAAGATTTATTTCTTTATATTCCTATTAAATTCTTACATGAAATTGCTTGATAGTTTCATGCCAAGGTCAGATGTTCCGCCATACATATTATAAAGGTTCAACAGTTGAAAATCATCTGTGAAATGAAAAAAAAATCCAAGCATATATTATAGCTCCAATTTAGTAAAAGAATTGGCTCTGCTTGGAGGAGGAGGAGGCATCACACTTCCCTGCCAATAACCAACCCTTTAACAATGCCTGTCTGGCAAGCCTGAGTGCTCCAGGAAAAGGCCACCAATAAAATCCTTCCAAGGTCTGTGCGGAGCAGGGAGAGAGGAAACGCAGTCAGCTCTTTTTTCTCCGCAGGAAGGGAAGACAAAACTGCACATCAGGGGAGAAGGCAAACAAATTGCCAATTCAAGTCAAAATAAGCTGCTCCTGATGGAAGCACAACAGCTGGAGCCAATTCATCCAGACACAGAGGTGAGGGGCCTGAAAACAGAGGTGGATCTGGGGACCCTGCCTCTGAAAGGCAGGGATCTTCTCAGCAAGTGATGGCCACATGCCCTCAGTTCACCTCAGCCTATGCCCACAAATGGCAGTTAGCCAGTGAGCTTTGTCAGATGTGGAAAGAAATCCTAGGCGGAAAGGAAGAAAGCGAATTAGTGAAGCAGCCAAGCGGACAAGCACCTGCGGAGCACCTATGACATGGCAGGTACTGAGCATGCACTTGACATACGTATGCCATTGGGAAGAACAGCTTCTGGGAGTGGGTATCAGGGTGTCGATTTTACAAATGAGGAATCAGGCTCAGTGAGGCAGAGTGATTGTACAAGGCACATAGGTAGAGAATACCCAAGCCAGCCATGGTCAATGGCCTCAGCTCTCTCTGATTGTCACCTGAGTCTCTCTATGCTCAGCTCCAACAGTTCTTAGTCTAAAGCAAGAACTCACACCACTTCACCATTCTGTCTAGCCATGGGGGCACCTGGTGGCAAAGACAAAACATGTCAAGAGAAACTTAGTTGGAAAACTAAGGAAGTAACTAAACCAAATTTCAAAAGAAGTGGAACAAAGAAACCCAGAAGCACATAAAGCAGCAGAGTAAAATTTCCATCTTCGCAAGAAACTGAAATGTGCCTTCCATGGGGCTTGCCTCAGGCTGGAACATGCAGGGCCTGAGTTCCTGTCTGGGACAATGAATAGCAGAATCCCGTCTTTGAACAAATCTGGGCTAGCACCGTTTCCAGGGCTCTTTGGATGTGCAGATTCCCCAATGGGAACCCCAGGCTCCAGTTTACAAATCCATCCTGCAGCTATGCTGAGATCTTGCCATGGACCCTGATATCTAGGCTGGGAAAGACACTTCCTTCTCCAGCTCCTGAGATTCCTACCCTGGCCTCAGGCTTATAATTATTTCCTTCCTTGAGGTCTTAATACAGAATAATAATAATAATAATAATAGCAGCTAACATTTATTGAGTCTTTACTTTTGTGTTAGGCATTGTTCTTAGCACTTTACCTAACAATCTTATGAAGTCAATAATAATATATCCCAGATGAGGTGATCAAGACACAGAGAAGGTAAGTCACTTATACAGGTTACACAGCTCGTAAGTGGAGGAGACAGAATCTGGATCCAGGCAATCTGTCCCCAATGCCTGAGCTCTTCTTTACTACTACCCATACTACTTCAGTCCACTGGAAATGATAGAGTGGAAGGAGCAGTTTTGGAAGTCAGGCAGACAGCTGTACTATTTACTGTGGTAACCGTAGGACCAGTTCAAACCAATTAATCACTGCTTAAGTTACAGGTAATGCAGAGCCAAAGTTACCTGGCATGCTCAGGAGAAAAGCTTTAGCAACCTAATTGTTACCATCGGCCAACCAGCTGCACTGGCATTACCTGGGATTAGTTTAAAATGCCACAAAACCTTGACCCACTCCCAGATTGGGGAGATTGATTTGCGAGTTGTCTCCCTGTCTCCTTGTCAACTGACTCACAATAAAGCTTTTTTCTTTTCTCAAAGCCAGTGTCACAGTATTTGCTTCTATGTGCACTGGGCAGTGAGCCCATTGCTCAGGTAACACTGCTACTTATCTTTACAACCTGTTTAACCCATTTAACCTCTGAGCCTGTTTTGTCTCTAAAGCAGATACAACAAATATACTTTGAGGAATTGTTTCCATTAACCTGAGACAGAGTAGGTTCTCAATCATGTCCTTTCACCATTCTCTGTTTCACCTCCCTTTCCAAGTTGATTCATCTGTCACACACTCATTAGACATTAAGGTTGCTTCTACCCTTGGGCAAAGTTTGACTGATTTATGTTATCTTCTAGTCTATTCTATAACTATTTTGTGCCTTTTACATGTGGGACACAGCACCAGGCACTGAAGGGCTAGAGTTCAGGAAATGAAACTGAAGGCAGGGAAATCCCTCTAAAGTAGGCAAAGGCAGTAGGGTTGAGGGGAGGAGCTCAACCCCATGGGAAACATGGCTTTAAGCTGGTAGGAACTCTTCTTCACCTGCAACTTGTCTCCCTCGTGCTGGCCTCCTGGCAGGGCTAACAGGCAGCTTCTTGTAGCTTCCTGTTTCAAAGCCTGCACCCTGCAGAGCACCCACTCAGGGCCTCATTCCTCCAGTGATGGAGAGCTTCTTGCTCCTGGCTGGCAGGCAGGTACATACGTGCAGAGCCCTGTGCCTGCACTCACCTTTCCTGACTCTGAAACCATTATTCAGCAGTCTGTGAGCCAGGTCCCAGGCACTAGGGATACAATGGAAAATAACAGGTCTGCCCTCAAGTGCTCGCCAGCATGCCCTATTCTCCCACTGCCTCTGATGGCCTCCACACAGGTAACACTGGACACATCTTTCCAGAATGTCAGTTTCTCTCCCAACAAAGAAATATTTCACTACAACAGTTACACTAACCAGTATTTCTCCCCTCCTCCTACCCAACCAAGAGAAAAGAGAAACCAAAGGAATTTATATCTGCCAGGTATTTCACATAAATTATCTCACCTAATCACAATAACCCTGAAAGGAGGAATGATTATCCCATTACAAAGATAAGAATATGGATGCTCACACAGAGATGGAACCGGTTTGAATCAAGGCTGTCTGCCTGCAGAGTCTTTGCTCCTTCTACAGCCCCAGGCTGCCTACATCAGCTCAGCCTGTCGCTTTGCTAGCTCTGACCCATTCCTTCATCTGGATTTTGTGCTTTCACAAATTTAGATTCCCTGCAATCTTCTTGTTTGTGTTGGTCCCAGGGGAAGCCAACCTCCCCCAGTCCAGTGACAGCAGTAGCAGCAATGTCCTAGGCGCTGCCTTTGACTCTTTGATTAGCTTGTCTTAATTACAACCAGGCTGAAGCAGTTCCGGTATAAAGTATCTGGTCCTGCTGCAAAGCATGCAGGTTTGCTATTACATTTTCTAGCTCCTTCTCTAACTTCAGCCCCTGTTACTCCCCACCTCCTCTGCTGTCCTTGGTTCTGCCTCTTTGTACATCATGTTTGGGCCTGCAAAGTAGTGCTTCACACTACTGCCACCCCAGGCAGCCAAGCCAGTCTAGCTCAATTCAGAAAAGAACATGTGAGTCTCTGCTAAGAGCCACGCACTGCTTTAGGTGTTGTGAATAGGCAATAAATGAGGAAAACACAAGGGCCTTGCCTGGTAGAAGTTCAAAGTTAGAAGCTAGGAGACAGGCGTGGCCAGGAACAGAAATTATTGACAGAAGTCAGTCAGTGGTGGGGTTGTAACAAGAGTCCTAAAATATCAGAGCTGGAGGGAAACTTGGTTTTCTGTTTTAACTTCTCCATTTACAGCTGGGGAAACTAAAGGCCAGAGGAGGGCAATTACTTTAACACATAACACCAGGTAACAATAACAAACATTACCAAAGCCCCTACTAGGAGTTAAGCGTCATTCTATGTGCTTCGCATATCTTAACTCTTCCCTTCAACAACACTATGAGGTAGGCACTATTGCCCTCCCCATTTTAAAGATGAGCATAGAGAAGTCAAATACCTTGTCCAAGTTCACATGGCTAGTAAGAAGTCTGTACTGAACTCAGGCAGTCGGCCCCTACACTGCAGTCTCTTTAATGTACTGTGAGATGGAAACTGAGTCTGCCTGTGGAAGTAATGAGAAGGCTTCTTGAATGAATAGATCTAATTATGAAAACACTAAACTGTGATTATCCAGGGCCAACTAAGAGGAAGCCTCTATTAACCAGAGGTTTGAGTCCAGCTGGGAGCTCCTGAGTGCCACTAAATACAAGGCAGCCAGGGCAGTGAGCAGAGCCGCATATTTCCAAAGAAAGAGCCAAACCAATAGGAAAGAACTTTTGAATGAGGATTTATTCAAAAAACCAGAAGCAGTCCAATCATGATTCCTTTTTATGTCTGGCTTTCTACACATGATGCCCCTCAGCCTGTGAGTTCTTTAATATGCTCAAATGCCACTTCCCAGGCAGGGAGGCCAGCTCAGGTACCTTAAAAAGATGCTCAATGACATGAATTGAAATATTCAGAAAAGGAGCTTCTAGTAAACCCTTGGTCAACCAAAGACTTCCATTTTCCCCAATCTCCCCTAAAACATGCATGAGCACATGCACCATGGCTTTTGGTCAACCAAAAGTCTTCTCCAATTCTGCCACATGACTTTCAGAAGAAAGCTATCAGTGTAAAAATTACTCACCAATTACTGCCAAATTATGCTCTGAGCCACAAGAGACCTGTAAAAAAAAAAAAAAGAAAATGGATAGATATTTCAGTCAGTATATTTTATAATCATAGTTCTTTTCTAATGACACTAACATCCATTTTTGGCAAAATTTAGGAAGGAAATAGAAAGCAGCATCACATACAAAAGTTAAGATTGTAATTACAGCACATTCACAGCTACATAAAAAGAGAAAATAAAGAAATATTGGATGGAAAGGCATCAGATATTAAAGTTGTCTTTAGCTAGTGAGACCATGAGTAATTTTTTAAATCCTTTCTTCCTTTTACTTTTTGTATTCTTCAAACTTTCTATAACGAGCATAGGTTACTGTAAAAATGGAAAGATAAGGCAATAAAGATAACAGTTTTTGAAAACTGAACTAAAAAGACCATCACTCTCATATGGACTGATAAAATGAGCAAAGAATTCAGTGGAAACAGACTGGTCCGTGAAGAAATGTTTGACTTTTTCTCATCTGTCCACTATCCCTTTCACCTACCAGCCACACAAACTATCTGCAGTTCTTTCAACATGTCATGTTCTCTCACACCTCTAGTCCCTTGCACATGCTTGTTCCTCTACCCAGAATGTCCTCTCCTCTACTGCATACCTAAAAAATTTCTACTTATCCTTTAAAATCTCAAAGTATCTACTAAGACTCCTTTGCTGTTGTGTCTAGGCAGACTCAGGTGCACCTGTCCTTATGCCCTTAAATGTACCCCCACCGTAGCAACCATCTTGTTGCCTTTTATGATTGTTTCCTGTTCTTATGAGACTACATGTATTTTGAGAACATGGTTGAGTCTCATTCACCTCTGTATTGCACGGATGGATTGGACAAGGCCTGGGACTCAGTTAACATCTACTAAATGAGGGAATGAATGAAAGAACAAAGTACATAAAAGAACAAATACTTAATACATAAAAGACAATTTTTGGCTTTCTGAATCCAGGATTTCCAACCAGTGAAAGATACTTCTTGCCCTTCAGTCTCCATATGTCCCAACCGCTAGCAGGAGGAAGTGACTGGGAATACAAAGGCATAAATGGTTCCCCAGAACTAATTAAGAGGAGCTCTAGACTTTGGAGAACTATCCTGTGACCTTTATCAGGATACTCACTTTAGCTCCTTGCAAGAGGAATGTTTCAAGTACTCTGGAATGTTAATGCTGGAAGAGCCCTGGAGATACCCTACATTATGAGGAGAAGATGGAGGCTCGGGAGGAAGAAATAACTTACCGCAGGTCCTAGGCAAGTCTGTGACAAAACTAAGACTAGAGCCACCACTCTAGTCTCTACTTCTATGAAATCAACTTTTAAAATCCACATATGAGTGATTCCTTATTGAATGAGATCACGTGGTATTTGTCTTTCTGTGCCTGACTTATTTAACTTAAAGTAATGTCTTCCAGGTTCATCCATGTTATTATATATGACTAAGTTAATATATCAGATTCTTTAAAAATGCTGAAAATAGATTTTGTTTTCTCACCACAAAAACGACAACTATGTGAAGTAATATATGTTAATTAGCCAGTTTAGTCATTCCACAATGCATACATATTTCAAAACATCATGTTGTATACAGTAAACATATACAATTTTATCTGTCAATTAAAAAAATAAAATAAAATAAAAAACTAAGACTAGAGTTACTCTGATTCCCTTAATTCTCTCACAAGTTCCTTTGGTAGCGTTTCTCACTCTTTCCCAGTGAAAACCACTTGTAAGTAATATTCAATGGTTCTTAGCGCAGGCCCCTGACAGCGTAGCTCAAAAGGCATTTGAGTATTAGAAGCCAATCTGCATATTCATAGGTGAGAAGGGGCAGCAAGGTTTCCTAGGCTTTTTCCTGTGTAGAAGCTGTGCTTCCCAGATCCCAGTTTCCAAAGGGAAAAGGTTACGCACACTTAAGTGGACTCCCTGACAGTGCTTATTTGCCGGTAAGTATTTCCAGGTTGTTTAGTCTCTGAGCTCCTTTGAGGCTGGCTCTGTGTCTGACTGACCTGAGGGCTCCCACTATGCCTCACTCAGGACCATATACACAGCACAAGTTCATTATATGCTTCCTGGCTGTAATGAGGCTGGTTCCCTAGGTCTGTTACAGGAAGCTATTTAGATTGAAGAATTGGAAAAAACTCAGATGTCTAACAATTGGGAAATGCTTATGTAAATTATGGTAGAGCCATCTGATGGACTAATATGCAGCCTTGGAAAATGATGCTTATAATAAGAAAATATTCATATGAAAAATTACATAAAAATTGTATATATAATATGATCTCAACTCTATAATAAAGTGTGAATAAGAATGACTGGAAGGAGATACAACAAAATGTTAACAATGAGTATGATTTTTCTTTCTCTTTTTTTCTAAACTCTGAATTTTATAAACAATTTTTATAATTAGGAAAAAATCTATTAAAAACAAGAAAAAATAAGTGTAATGCAGTTACCACCATGGAGGAAAAAAACTCACCTGGGTATAAAATATACATGTGATAAAATCAGGAATGTTTAGAAGTAGTGGGGGAAAAGGATTTGAAGGAATTTAAATTATAAGGGTAGCTGTATCATGGTGGTAAGATTGTAAGATATTTTTTCTACTATTCTCTATTTTCAAAATATTATTTAACTGTGGTGGCAGTAGTAGTGGTGGCTGGGGCAACAGTAACTGTAGGAATTAAAGTCAGTATATATTGAGGATTCATATGTGCCAGGTGTCATGCCAAGGTACTTTATAAACATTATCACATTTTAGTCATTACAACAATCTTTTCAGGTAAGTTCCACTTTCTTATTTTAGACATAAGGAGACTGAGGCTCATACATATTAAATGATCCTCACAGCTAGACAAGTGGCAGCAGCAGATCTAAAACCCAGGTCTGCCTGATCTCCAAGCTAGTGTTCTTTAGTGCTACATCATGTTATCTTTGTTATTGTTTTAAAGTTATTTTATTTTACAAAATGCAGAGAGAGAAAAGCCCTACTTCTGACTGCCGGGGTTCACCCTGGGGCTGTGACTGTAGAGCTGAGCAGCCTTGAGGACCAGGGGCTTCCAGAAACAAGCCATTGACAAATGTCAGTATCAGACAGCACATTAATGAAAGAGACAGTGATGAATGGATTTTGTCAAACCAATGTAGAGCTTGAAGCTCAAAGTTCCCCACTGCTTCTTGCTGTCTGTGTGCTGGCATAGAGGTCAGGCGACTGAACACCACAGGCCACAAAATCCCAGTGTTATACTCCCTCAGTGAAACTGTATCAATGACCATATGCTTCATAATGCTCCTGTCTGCATCTACCCACTGCTCAGTTGCAGGCAGCTTTCTAGAAGACGCTATTAACAATGGCAACGCGCCCAGGAGAAAAGAGATTCAGGACCGGGAAACTAGGTGAGCCCCAGGTCCTCCCCTTTCTGGCTCTGAGACCTAAAGAGCAAGGTATCTGACTTGACTTCTTGAGCCTCAGTGTTCTGAGGTGTAAAAAGTAAACAGTGTCTTCCCTGCCTGCCTTACAGAATTGCTAGAGGACAAATGAGACAATTTATCCCCTTACAGCCATGCATCTCACCTTCTTTATGCACAAATCTGACCATGTCATGCCCATGTATAAAAACTTCACAGGATTCCAGCATTGGTAGGGTAAAGCCTAAAACATCTTAAAAGGCCCTCATTAGTAGGTCCCTGTTTACCTCTCTGGCCTCATTTCCTGCCTCTGCTACTCAGAACCCTCAACCCAAATAACATAATCCTTTTGTTCTATTCACATCACATTACTTTTTCTCTAAGAACATCATGTAATTTCAGGCCTTTATGCATGCTATGCTCCTTGCCCGAAATTCACTTTCTCCCACTGTCTACCAAGGCAAATCTTTTAAGACTGCTCAGCCGGGTGTGGTGGCTCATGTGTGTAATCCCAGCACTGTGGGAGGCCAAGGCGGGGGGGATCACTTGAGGTCAGGAGTTCGAGACCAGCCTAGCCAACATGGTAAAACCCCGTCTGTACTAAAAGTACAAAAACAATTGGTGGGGCATGGTGGCGGGTGCCTGTGATCCCATCTGCTCAGGAGGCTGAGGCAGAAGAATTCCTTGAACCTGGGAGGTGGAGGTTGCAGTAAGCCAAGATCACGCCACTGCACTTCAGCCTGGGCAACAGAGCAAGACTCAGTCTCATTAAAAAAAAAAAAAGACTGCTCAAACAACACCTCCTGGTAAAGCTTTCCCTGATTTCTTCAGGCAGAGCCAGCTGCCCCACCCTGGCTATTCCCACAGCACCATGTATCATGGCCCTTAACACACTACGATGTCTGTTCACAGACTGTGTATGTTAGATTCTCTGTCTCTCAGACATCCAGAAGACTGCCTGCTCAGTAGTGTTTCTGCCACAAAATCTAAGTGCAGGTCATGGGGGTGAGGAGGTGGCAGTGCAAAGAGAAGGGACTCAGGGAAGGTATATGATCCCAAAGCAAGTATGAGCAGCAGTGTGGCCAATCCAGTCCAACTGGAGACTGACCCTGACATGCACAATGCGGACAAGAAGGAGACAGCATTAGAAGGATATGGCATGAAGATGCTGGGGGCATTGAAAGCAGAGAAGGGTTCTTCTGGCAACTCCAGCACAGCAAAGCACAGAAGACTATAACAGAAGTCAGTTCCAGGAAACAGGACCCCACTATAGAAAAATCAGGTTCTAGCTTGCTGATTGGGGCCTTCTGGAGAAGGGGGACACAACTCCCCAAGAGTAAGGGGTGAGAAGCAAAGGTGGCTGTGGAGAGCTGCTCTGTCTTAATGCTTCCCAGACATGAGAGAGGTCTGCTCTGTTCAGGGACCTCAGCCCGTGAAGTCAGAGCTACAAAAAACAAATTCCAAACCCCCACTGCCACAGGAATAAGATCTCCCACCCACCCACCAGGCTAGACTTCATCAGTTCTTGCAAGGCCAGTTAAAACTCTCCTAGGGGTGGGGTCTTAGAAAACACAGCTGGACCAGGGCAAGAGCTGACTGATAATATGCTCAGTAAATACATGCTGAATGCATTAACGAGTTAAACAAATGAAAAATTTAAGCAAAAATTTGATGAATGTGAAAATGTTTGCCAACTGTTGGATGTGAGTACTTTGGTTCTCAACAGTACAGTTGTACCTGTTTGTAAAAACAGCTGACTGGCTCTTATAGAATACTTATAGGCCAGGCACTTGGCTAACTACTTTACCTATATTCTCTCATACAGACTTATACAAAACCTAAGATATTCTTTTGTTACAACCATTTTACAAATGAAGCTGCTGGGGTTCAGAGAAGCAAGGTAACTTGCCCAGTGTTTCACAGCTAGTGGAGGTGCAGGATTCTGTGATCCTTCAGGTTCAAGCTTTCTTCCTCAAAACGGTATGTACCCTTCCTTTTCTCATATAAGATGGAAATAAACTACCCATCCAGTTCCCTTACATCTGGCAAGCCCAATGCCAGGGACGTAAGGCTGGGAGAGCCCTAGATTTACAGGGCCCAAACAACATCCTGACTGGGGCTAGGAGGGCCCACCTCTGGAATGATTAAGGAGCTGTTTCCAGGGATATTTCTTAGGGGAACGGCTGCAAAATGGCAACAAAGTTCTGTCGCCTGCCCTCCTCATGGACATCCCTTGGCGAGAGAACGCCGCCAGGCTGTTCAAATCTGAATATTCTAAATGGAGAAATTGGGGCGCAGAAGACTGGGGTGGGAAACGAACACCGGGTTGCAGACCAGAACTCAGGGTCAGGTACGCCAAGGAGAGGAAATGAGGCGAGGTCAGCCCCACGCCACCAGCGAGGGGCTGCTTTCCTCTACCGGAGAGTGGTAGCCAGCCACGGCCCAAAGGCCACCCAGGGTGCTAGGTGGACAGCGAGGCCTGCCGACTGGTTCTCGCCCCGTGCCAACGAGTCCGGGTGCCTTCAAGTGCTTTGGCAATGGGGCGTACGTGCGGAGATGCGTGATGGCCAGGGTGGAAGGGGAGTAACAGGGTTTAGGCTGGTATGGCACTGGGCTATGCTCTGTGCCTCACTGCGAGCCCGTGGCAGACACAGCCGCCAGGGTGGGAGAAGCGTGCCGGAAGCAGCTCCAGAATGGCAGCCCCAGCTGGCTGGGCAGCCTGCGCCGCCAGGGTTAACAGGCCAAGGGAATGGGCGTCTCAGTGCCACCTTTGCTAGAGCTCTGCCCAAACCCAGTTTCCATCTGTGTATCTCTGGGGTGACAACCAGACTTTCCAAACTATTAAACGCAGTGCTTGGAAGCTGGGCACGTTTTACAGGCACACTGCAATCCAGTGAGCCACAAGAGTTCCACCCCTAAGCTCAGAAATAGTCCCAACTGGGGAAGGCCACCGCCACACCAGAGAGGCAGTACAGCTGTTTGCTTCTGGAAGCACCTAGCCTTACAAAGATATCTTTAACTCTCTCTGTGGGCTTGAATTTGTATTTTATTTCATATATATGTATGGGAAATAAAACGAAGGCACACTGTATGTATGCCTGTGAAAAAACAGTGAGGCTTGAACTAGGTTCTGCTATCTTCCAGAGAAGTTGGGGTGAGAAGAAAAGAGCTAAAGTTTGGTTAAGTGCCTGGATGCCAAGCATGTGACATTATAGAATTTCACTTTACCTGCAATACCTCCCATCCTCACAGCCACTCTGAGAAGTGGGAATCTGTCTCCCTACATAGCAGACCAGCAAACCCATTCAGAGCAGTTAAGTCACTGGTCCCAGGTCTGCTTTGGTGCAAAGTCTATAAGCTACCTCACTACAGACATTGCCTCCTCCTCTTCTGATACTGGTACCACAGCGTCCCTGTCACAAAGTCTCAAACTCTCAAGTGACAGTTCTAACTCTTTCCTTATCTCTCTCCTACCCTTATATTTAGGCTGTCTCCAGATCCTGTTAATCCTGCCTTCTCAACGGTTCTCAAATCTGACTTGTTTCCAGCTGCTATCATCTTAGTTTAGTCCTTTTTGCCTCAGCCTGGAGTCTTAACAACCAATGACTTGAAGTTTTTTTCTCACCATAATATCATGATCTGATCTGTTTTTGTTTTTGTTTTTAGAGGCAGGGTCTTGCTCTGTCGCCCAGGCTGGAGTGCAGTGGTGTAAACACAGCTCACTATAACCTCGAATTCTTGGGCTCAAGCGACCGTTCTGCCTTAGCTTCCTGAGTAGCTAGGACTACAGGTACACACCACTATGCCTGGCCAATTTCTTTGTTACTTCTTGTAGAAACAGGATCTCATCATGTTGTCCAGACTGCTTGAACTCCTGGCTTCAAGCGACCCTCCTACCTCAGCCTCTCAAAGTTCTGGGGTAACAGGCATGATCCACCGTATGTGCATGGGCATGATCTGATTTCTTTTTAATTAAAGTTGTCACAGTTATCAAAGTCTCATTACTGTTTAACACACATTTTACCACTCCTTTCCTACATAAACCCTCCAACCCAGCAACACGAGTCTCTTTTCTATCTCTGGAAAAATCTCTTGTTTTCCCCACTTTTGTATCTTCATTTGTACCATTCTCCCTTCTCCACACCATTCTAAATCCAACCAACTCTACAAGGCCTAGTTCAAAACCTTGAGGCAGTCCCCCAGATCACCTCAGCCTTTAGGAGATCTGCCTCCTCTCAATTCTCACCACTTGCCTTGGCTATAGTTTGCTTTTATCAAATCTCCTTTGTGCTTTTAATAGTTTGGACATGAGTATGGGGCATGTCAGTGTGAGGTAATGGAGAGAGTTCTGGATATGGAACCAGAAAACCTGGATTTAAGTCCTGATGCCCCCCACGCCTACTTCCTAGCCATGTGACTTTGGGCAAATCTCTTTGCCTCCTTCTCTGGCCCTCAGTTCCCTCATCTGTAAAACGGAATTCAAACAACCAGGTATACTTCACGCATGCTAACCTCTGCTATCTACAGAATAAAATTCACTTTGGGCTTGACCCCATTCTACAGATACATTTTAGGACTTATATATTATTTGAGAACATATGGCATAGGCTCATTATGAAGAGTTCATAATCCCAGCACTTTGGGAAGCTGAGGCAAGCAGGTAGCTTGAGCTCATGAGTTCAAGACCAGCCTGGGCAACATGGCGAAACCCTGTCTCTATCGAAAATACAAAAAAATTAGCCTGGCGTGGTGAAGTGTGCCTGTAGTCCCAGCTAGTTGGGAGTCTGAGGTGGGAGGATCATTTAACCTAGGAGGCGGAGGTTGCAGTGAGCCAAGATCATACCACTGCACTCCAGCCTGGGCAACAAAGTGAGACTAAAAGAAACAAAACAAAACAAAAAACTTCTTCAGTCTAAACAGTTCATTTCCTTTTCCAATAATTTACTGACAGATAAGGAGAGGGCTTGAGAAATGTCTACTGAATTAAAATATAATATACACAGTAATTAGACTATAATATATACAATTAAACTAGCCAGGCAGTCAGACTGCTTGCTTTTCCCATAGTGCCCTTCTAAGGGAATGTCTTCATCATAAATGGCCATGTTGATACCATGTGGTCCTGCTTCCTGGGGCCATACCTAACTGGACTATGGATGGACATCTGTCTCAATGTGGATTAATGCATAGATTGACCATAGCCTGTGAAATGGCTTAGTGAAAATTCTGCCTTGTAACAGTTTTAGGGAGTGAGTCCTCTAGTTTGTAGCTGGAGCAGCAGCTGGAAGAAATAGACACAAGGAAGGTTAAGATAAGGAGGAGGTACAAGCAGAGGAGTCAGAAGCAGCAGGAACAGTAAAGTGAAGCTAAGTCACCAGGATGTGAGTTCTAAAGGAAGAAGCAATAGATCCTACTGCTGAGGGCTCAAGAAGGTTTAGGCTTTTGAGTTGCCTTGGGTTCTAAATGACTTTCCCATTGTTCTTTTATAAGGCATTTGCTTCACCTGTTTTCCTTACTTATGCTAAAGTACAATATAGTCTTCACAATAATAATCTGCAAGTATCTTTGGTCCTTGCCGGCTAAAAACGCCTGACACAATACATCTGGATTTCAGTAAAGGCATGCTACTAGGTTACTTAAGTTACTCAGTACTTGTACTGAGAACAAAATGGAACCATGGGAGTTGGACAATCCAACTAAAAGACAGGCAATTAATAGATTCAGGCCAGGCAAACATCCTATGGCAGGCTTCTCAAAAAAATATAACTCTTTCCCTAGTGGCCATGATAGGTTAAAATTAAAAAGACTGCCAACACCAAGTACTAACGAGGATGTGAAATAACTGGAACTCTCTTACACTGCTGACGGAAGTGTAAATTCAACAACTGCTTGGGAAAACTATCTGGCAGTATCTACTAAAGCTAAACATATATATGGACACCCAAGTACCCAAAATAAATTATTGCTTACTTCTACCAAAAGGCATGTACAAGAATGTTCATAGCAGTTTTATTCATAATAAAAATATGAAATAACACAAATATTCATCATCAGTATAATGGATACAGTGTAGTTCATTCAGAATACTTTACAGCAGGGGTCCCCAACCGCCAGGCTGCAGACTGGTAACATTCCCTGGCCTATTAGGAACCAGGCCACATAGCAGGAGGTAAGCAGCAGGCAAGAGAGGGAAGCTTCATCTGTATTTACAGCTGCTTCCCATTGTTCACATTACCATCTGAGCTCCGCCTCCTGTCAGATCAGCAGTGGCATTAGATTCTCATATGAGCGTGAACCCTATTGTGAACTGCGTGTGGGAGGGATCTAGGCTGCGCAATCCTTATGAGACTCTAACTAATACCTGATGATCTGAGGTGGAACAGTTTCATTCTGAAACCATTCCATACCCACCTCTTCCAGGAAACCGGCCCCTGGTGTCAAAAAGGTTGGGGACTGCTACTTTACAGCAATGGAGGAAAATACTGATATTCACAACATAAATAAATCTTTAAGAATGATAATATGAAACTCAAAAGTAGGCAAAACTGATTTCTTTTTTTTTTTTTTTTAATAGCCCTACAGGTAGAAATGCTTTATTTTTTATTTTTTATTTTTTTATTATACTTTAAGTTCTAGGGTACATGTGCATAACGTGCAGGTTTGTTACATATGTACACTTGTGCCATGTTGGTGTGCTGCACCCATCAACTCGTCAGCACCCATCAATTCATCATTTATATCAGGTATAACTCCCCAATGCAATCCCTCCCCCCTCCCCCCTCCCATGATAAGCCCAGTGTGTGATGTTCCCCTTCCCGAGTCCAAGTGATCTCATTGTTCAGTTCCCACCTATGAGTGAGAACATGCGGTGTTTGGTTTTCTGTTCTTGTGATAGTTTGCTAAGAATGATGGTTTCCAGCTGCATCCATGTCCCTACAAAGGATGCAAACTCATCCTTTTTTAATCAACCCAAATGTCCATCTGTGACAGACTGGATTAAGAAAATGTGGCACATATACACCATGGAATACTATGCAGCCATAAAAAAAAAAAAAAAAGGCAAAACTGATTTCAAATAAATAATATAACTGCTCTTAAGGGGGTCAGAGTAACTCCTGAACATAGTACTTTAACTAAATAACTTCTGTTTACAAACAAACAGAATGCAAAAAAAAAAAAAATTTAACTACTTTGTAGGTTATTTTCTTTCATTGCATGGGTGTATCCATTCTGAAAGTATTTTGTATATATTGTGGGACCATGCAAATAAGGAAATAAATGAATGTTGCTGGGAGCCAGAATGCTCACTGTAGTTGAAGGAAACACAAATATAGAATGAGAGAAGGCAAAGAGAAACCCTGTGGATATCAGGTTAGAATTAGAGTTTTCAGTATGAACTCAGAGTTTTACACACATACACACACACACACACACACACACACACACGGGTTGAGTTAAACCAACATGAAATTGCCTAGTAGCACTGACACCCCAGCAGCAATGAGTTTACTTGGTGCACAGACCCTGGCTTTTAAATACTATTCAACTAAGAGGGATCAGAGCTCCTTGGAGAAAAGGCTGATTCTAGGGTTGGGATGAAGAAAGAACAATTTGAGCCTGGAACATGTATTTGTACCACGAAGTAATAAAAGAGTAATGGAGGCATGTCAAAAGGAAACTAGCCAGCCTGAAACAGCTCCCACTAGCTAAATCAGGGAAAACTTGAGCTCCAAAATGAATAATGACAGTAGTAGATTACAGCCCATTGAATAAAATAAAAATCCACAGTATATACTGAGCAGTAAATATATATAGGGAAGCAGGGAAAGCTCTTTCTTATAGTAGGATGCCAAAAATAATAAATGTAAAAAGAATAATTGGGCTAGAAAATAGTTTTGCAATCATTGGTTAATTCAGACAAGAATCATCAATGCATGTTAAAACTACTGGGCAAAAGTCTGAAGAGAAAAAGGATATTCACATAGTCTTAAAGTATCTCTTCATAGATTACTTCTTAATTACAAAGAATAAATGGTAGCCTTATAGCAGAGAAAGGAGGCAAGCACTACCTTACACAAGAAATGTAGGTTAGCATCACTAGTAATGGGCCAAACTGACATCAGGTGCCTCCTCACATGACGCATTAAAGACAGACACAACATCACTTATTTAGTATTCCTGCCAAAAGTGCGTAAGTGAAATGTAATCATGAGGAAAAATCAGACAAAACCAATTGGGGGACATTATATACAAAACAACTGTCCTGTACTCTTAAAAAATGTCAATGTCATAAGAGATAATGAAAAGCTATTCCAGAATAAAGGGGGAAAGGAGACATGACAACTAAATGCAATGTATGATTCTGAACTGGATCCTAGATCAAAGTGAAGAACTGTCATAAAAGATATACTTGAGACAACTGGAAAAATATACAGAAGCTCTGTAGATTGGATAAGAGTATTCTATCAACGTTAAATTATTTTAAAAAGAGAAAGGACACAAATGTGGCAAAATGTTAATACATTCTGTGTCTGGGTGAAGGGATTTGTGGAATTCTTTATGTTATTCTTGCAACTCTTCCATGAGTTTGAAATCATTTTAAAATAAAAAGTTAAGCAAAATTAATCTGTGTTGAAAGTTTAGAATAATGGTTATTTTGGGATGGGTATATCCAGGAGGCTTACTGAAGTGCCTAATTTGGGTGATTACATGGGTGTATACACATATAAAAGGTCACTGAGTTGAATATTTAAGATTTAATCATTTTACTGTATGTAAGTTACACTTCAACCAAAAAAAAAAAAAAAGCAAAAAAACAAGGATAGCTTCCTTCTTAAGCCTAAGTGAGGAAAGTGGCCAAGCATCAGAGCCTACATGAGAAAAGTGGCTAAGAAGGGGCAGTAAGGGCCCAGTGGAGGTTCAGAGCCTGGCTGGACAGCTGTGGCCTGCTGGGGAAGCAACCTGTGCAAGGAAGGTAGTCAGCAGGACTGTGGTGCAATGGGTTGGTTTCATACAGGAGAACTGAGAAAGCAAGTAAATGTATTGAAGATAATGGGAGCCAGGTTGCTCATAGTCAGGGAAGTGAATTACAACTGAAAGAGCGAGATATAGAAGGAACTCTGTAGTGTTGCATTATAACTTAAGACACTGGTGTGAACTCATTGTTTTCAAGGTAGACACAGAAATAGAAACAAATATATATAGAAAAGTAGGGCTGTGTGTGTGTGTGTGTGTGTGTGTGTCTGTGTATGCACAAACTCACATTTTTCTCACATGTTTTCTCTCACATATTTTCTCAGCTTTGTCCACTGAGAGAGCCTGTGAGCAGCAATCTCCAATGATATAAGCACATCTAGACCTGAGATTGATGAACTGATTGATTTTTTGTAGAGACAAGGTCTTATGATGTGGCCCAGACTGGTCTCAAACCCCCGGGCTCAAGCGATCCTCCCACCTCCCAGCCTCCCAAAGTGTTGGGATTACAGGCATGAGCCACTGTGCCCAGCTGACTTTTATTTCTAAAAATCATTCTCCACTAAAAATTATTGTTGGAGAAATGGCTGATTCTAGGACTGAGGCAGGGAAAGTACAAGGTGAACCTACAGCATCTTGTATCAGAGAGCAAAAAAAAGTGCTCAAAAAATGACGGGGGTATGTCAAATGACACAGAAGCAAACTTGAAGGAGTTCCCACTGGCTAAATACAAAACAAATTGAGCATCAAAATAAATAATGATACTCATTGGAATATAAGCCAGAGACTGAAACAGAAATCTTCCTACGTGAAGCTCTTACCTAGAGGCATCTTGTGGTATACCAAGGAATGTGGCCCTCAATTTGGACTACCTAAACTTCTGATCAACAAATAGGATAAAGATTGAAGGTGTGCTTACTAAATACACAGAATTTATAATGCTGGGAGAGACAGCCAGTACCTTGGATGAAATGCTCTGGACTCAAAGAGATGAACAAGTAGAAACACAAAGGTTATAATTTAAAATGTGAATTCCTACACTCAGTTTCAAAAAATAAGTTGTAGAGATGCAGAATTGGCAAGAAATAACTAAAGAGCATTTCTTGTGAAAAAAGATTCATACTTGCAATTTGAGTCAGCAATGTGACATAGCCTCTCAAAAAATAGGATCCTGGGCCGCATTGCATTTTTGCCCACAAAAATGAACTGATCCTAGTGTCCTCTGTGCTGGTCACATCATATTTGGAGCACTGTGTCAGTTCTGGACTCTCTCTCACATTTTAAAATACTGAATTTAAGGAATAATAAGATCAAAGTAACCAGAATATTAAAACATGTAGAAATTGTCATATGATGAGCTGCTGAAGAAACAATACATGTTAAGCCTGGAAAAAAACATTTGTAGGGACGTGGTAGATGGAGGTGCATATGACTCTTCAAATAATTGAAAGACAGTCACATAGAAAACTTGTTCTGCAGGGTTCCAGATGGTAAAACAGTGTTATTAACATAGAATGTGGTCTAATATGCAGAAGAACCTTTTTAAAAACACAGAGCTATTCTACAACAGAGTGGTCTATCTTGTAAGGTGATGAGCTACTACCCATTATGGGAAGCATTTAAGTACAGACGGGGTGACTGCCTCTCAAAGCTAATTACTGAAATCCTTTCGAGTTCTGAGTTTCTGTATCTGGCCTACTACTGGCTAGACATTTTTTCTAAGCCACCATCTTCTTTGGTCTCCTTGTCTATCTTTTAGGATCTTTTTTCCAAGTGGGCAAAAATTCTGAAAATAAATATTTGCATATAGATAAATTCTGGAGTAGGACTATGCCTAGAAGGGGGGTGAAAAGGGGGAGGGGAAGCTTCCAGCTTTTTCCAGAAAAACACTACAGAGTTAGGAAAAATGTGAGGAGTACTTGGGGATAAAAAGGAAGCATGCCTAGAAGATAGTAAAACATAAAAACACTATTATAGACTGATTGGATGAATGTCCCCAATTCTTACTCCTCCTCATATCTACATCCTTTGCCATGAACTGTCTTCCCATTCAGAGACAGTTTACCAGCCCGCCAGCCTTTGACTTTGGACTCAGCCATGTGACTTGCTTGGGTAACTAGATGTTAGCAAATGTGACACAAGCAGAGATTTGAAAAATCATTTGTATATTTATGCTCATTTTTGCCCTCTGCCCTCTGCCGCTGCCATGAGAACTTGCCCAGGCTACCCTGTGCAATGATGAGATGTGTGGAACAGTGCTGAGCCACGCCCAGTTGTCCTAATCAAAGATCAGCCAAGACCTAGGCATGTGAGCAAGCCCTGCCAAGACCAGAAGAGCCACTCAGCTGAGCCACAGACACATGAACAAATAAGTGTTTCTCATAGTAGAACCTAGAACTTTTTAAACTACTAGGTTATGAGTGATTTGTTATGTAGCATTACTGTGGCAATTGATAACTGATTTAAAACATCCACTAACATTTGTCTAGCACTGAAGGGTTTCCAAGTGTATTCACTGTCAATGCCCTGCAGCCCAAGATCACCAGGAACATGTGTATAGTTGAACAGACTGGGTTTACTACTTATTGCTGTGAAGGAGAACACACACACTACAGGAAACCATGGAGCATCTCTGGGAGGTGGAGGCTGCCGTGAGTCGATATCATACCATTGCACTCCAGCCTGGAACATATTAGAAAGAACTTTATTAGTCAGAACAGTAGTATGTTTGGTGTTTTATGGCTTGGACAATGTTCATGTTTTGTCTGTGTTCAGACATGATTACAAAGTGGTCTTATTTTTGTCTTGATCCATCATGGTCACAGAGCGGCCTTGTCTGATGCTGATGTTTTGTGAAGTA
Organism: Colobus angolensis palliatus; assembly: GCF_000951035.1. Lineage (NCBI taxonomy): Eukaryota > Metazoa > Chordata > Mammalia > Primates > Cercopithecidae > Colobus > Colobus angolensis. Next base: position 1,357,539 of record NW_012114755.1, read on the forward strand.
GTATATGTTCAACAGGAGAACATCAAGACCTACTTGAGTGCCAGGTCAGCTCACAGCAACACAAAGGCCCAGTGACTGAGAATGCCAGGCCAGTTCCTGGATGCCAGGGAATGATTTTCTCTTTATCATTTATACAGAACCTTATTTGATCCACAAAATAGCCCTAAAAGTTGGTTTTATTATGACTTTTTTAAATAGGTGAGAAAATTGAGGCTCATGGACATTAAGAGCCTGGTCCGAGGTCTGACATATGTAAGCTGTCTGACCTTGGGCATGAAGCCTGTACTTTTTGAACCTTTGCTTCTTCACTGTAAAATGGGTGTACTAATATTTGCCTCACATGATAGTGAAGATTAAACGAGATCAAATATGCCAAAGAACCCAACCCACCTCCTAGTATCTAGAAGTGGTTCAACCAATATTACAACTTCCATCTCCCTTGATATTCCTACTCTTTTCATATTATGAGGCCTCTGGAAAACATCTTTATATGGAATCTATATCAAGGTAATTTTCATTGTTGTGATTTTAAATACTGGGCCTCTCTTCAGAGAGGTTCCCCTACATGAGGCTATTTCATAGTTCAGCTGGTTCCACAGCAGCTCAGCTCTATACAAGCCACTAGTGTCCACGTGCAGAAAGACCTTGTGTATATGCTCAACTCTCATATGATGTGATGAGTATACCTAAATGGGCAGGGATGCATGGGTAGATCAGCCTTGAGATCAGAAAGCTGAACATAACCTCAGAATATTAAAAGTTATGGGCTACATGGAATAAACTATCACTCAAACCAGTATTCCTCCAGCAAGAAAACCACAGGCACATAGAAAGGGTGGAACTAAATATCTTGCTCAGCCTCCATGACACTGAGGGTGTCAGAGAAATGGTCTGAGTCTTAATTCTGGCCTTAGCTCTTGCCTGGGATTCTGCAGCAGCTTCCTTGTGCTCCTCTCCCCTTGGATCTCTCCCCGACTCTGTCAAAATGGTCTTCCTAAAGTACAAGTGAATTATTTTGCTCCACATTGCCCAAGTCCAAATTCCTTTGTCTGGTATTTAAGATCTTCCATGGTCTAGACCCAATGCAGTTCTCTAGCCTCTTTCCCCAGTAAAATTACCCACAAGTACTTGCATTCCTATCTCATCAAACCCCTCCACACAGCATCCAACCACCCCACTCCTCATTATGTCCAACTTGTGCTGTGCTTTCAGTTCAGTGTACTTTCCCTTCACCACTCATCCTTGAGAAGGAAGGAGAAAGGAGAAGAAGAAAAGGAAAATAATTGCATTTATTGATTACTAAACCTATTCTAGGTACTTTTTGTGGATTAACACATTATATCTACATTTTATAGATTAACTGAGAAATAGGATGATTAAATACCTTGACAAAAAGCACATAGCTAGTAAGTGGATGGGCCACTTCATAAGTAATTGCTTCCTCCTCTGGGTCCTGCTATAGAAATAGCACTTATTCTACTTATTATTAAGTGGTTTTCAAATCTGTCTCTTCCCAAATTATATTGATTATAACTTTCTTAATCATGAGGGCTATATTTCATTCATTTCTATCCCCAGTGGCTTGCACAGTGCTGTGTACATAGTAGGTCCTAATGAGATGTTTGTTGAATTGAAGCCACTTATCTGGGTACCCCTCACTGCTCCTGGCTCAGAAGCTGACACATTAGCATTCAGGAAATGCTAAATGAATGACACTGAATTTATCTCTGAACTTCCTGAGCTCCTCACCAGGGTCTTGTAAATGCATCGAACTCTGTAAGTAATGTCTGAATTCAGAGACTGAGGACCCTTCAGATGTTAAGAATTTGAGTCAGTGGCTAAACAGAATGGCCTCCCAAAACATCACAGGTAGATCCCACAAGGCCTGGGGAAAAGTTCGCTGGGTAATGCCACAGGGCAGAGACAGTTAAAAAGTGGGCCTGTAGTGTATGCGGAAAGGCAGCACAGCCCCTTCCTGTCTCCATTCTATCCCCAACAACAACCAGATGACAGGCTGACTCTGAGCCGTTTGTACACAGAGCCCAAGAATCTTTGCCTTTGCTACAGCTGCAGAGTAGAGCTTGGCTGGGCCATTGCCAGGCATGAGGCACAAACACGTGAACACAGCACCTGATCAAGAGGCCCTCTGGTACCCCAGAGCCCCTCACAGTAAGGATCACTTTTGCTTTTTTGATTAAAACAAAACAAAACATATTGAGGCCAGGTCCTAAAGCTTTACTCTTTCTGGGATTTAAAAAGTCAATAATGAAGATAAGATGTGACAGAGAGATCAAAGCTTATCATAGCAAGTGTATACAATATAACATTGAACACAGCAGCAAGAATGATGAATATATCTTTTGCAGCTGACTGGTGCCATGTAACCCAGCCTGACAGACTCCCTTCCTAGGCACAGCCCGACAAGTCAGCAGACGTAGGAGTGCTGCTGTCCTGTTCCCAGGGGCAGCTTGCTAGAATCCCACTGCCAGAAGTCCAGTTCCTAGCTGAATGATGACCACAGTGACCTTCTTGATCTACTGACATGACTGCAACTTTTCTGTACAAAACAAAGTTGTAGATTATCAGGTTCTGTTCTGGGTGACATACATATACAGAATAATTTTTAAATAAAGTTTAATTTTTTTTTAGGTTATAAAAGTAATATATACTTATTGCAAAGAATAAGGAAAACAAAAACACCCATAATCCCACTGTTCACTTAACATGTGGTGTATTCCCTTTAGTCTTTTCCTATCAATATTTGTCTTCATGTGAATAAAATACATATAATTTCAGAAACACAGCTTATAGTCATATTATATATTCAGTTTTATATCATGCCCTTTGCATTTAACATGTTATGTTTCCATATCATTGTTTCACTGAAAATGTGATTTTCCTGACTTTATAGCATCATAGGAATATGCCTTATTTCACTATTTCTCTTCTGTGGGGTACCTACATTATTTTCAATATCTTACCATTATAAAGTGTCTGGTGAACAAAAAAATCTTAACTTATATCTCTAATTTTTTCCTTGGGATAAGTTTTCTAAAACAGAATTATTGAAAAAAGGGCTATGAATCTCTTTAAGACAACTACACAATTTGGGGAGTACATTTTACTAGGATCATTGACAAAATGAACCACATGCAGAAGAAAAAGAACAAAATGGGGAAAGGTAACAATATTGAAATGATAATATTGGCTAACATATATGGGGTGTATATAATGTCACAGGAAAAGTGCTTAGGAATTTTGTTTGCATGCATTAGCTCATTTAATCTGTGATTTAATCCTATAAAGTATACGTACATAAGGAAACCATAGTTCAGAGAAGTTAACTTTTTCAATATTGCAGTTCATAGGTGGCATAGCTGCAGTTTAAATCAAATTATGGTATAATTCCAGAAAGTACACTTAATGCTATGCTACAACATATCACACAAAAAATAAAGGGAAAAAATGAGTGTTTTCAGTCTGGAGAAGAGATGACTTGGATAGTACAAGTACTGGGATAGTATAGAATAGGACAAGGGAAATCAGACAGCAGAATGAGATGGTACAGCGAGGATCAATGGATAGAAATAGTGGGCGGATCACTTGAGGTCAGGAGTTTGAGACAAGCCTGGTGAACATGGTGAAACCCTGTCTCTACTAAAAATACAAAAAAAATCAGCTGGGCATGGTGGCGTGCGTGCGCCTGTAGTACCAGCTACTAGAGAGGCTAAGGCACAAGAATCACTTGAACCCAGGAACAAGAGGTTGGAGTGAGCCAAGATCACACCACTGCACTCCAGCCTGGGCGACAGAGCAAGATTCTGTCAAAAAAAAAAGAGAGAGAAAGAAAAGAAAAGAAAAGCTTAAAATGTCAAAGTACACTTTAATATTAGGCCATTCTAAAAATAAAGTTCTACCAAAAATCAAAGGAGTGTCTCCAGGTGTAAAAGCTGAGAGTTTTCTCTGGCTGATGGTAGAAGGAGAAATCAGGAAGACTTGGAGCACAAGAAGGATGTAAGGGACCACTGTTGAGTTTGAAGATGTGGTGCTACATACAAGAACTGGAGAGCAGCATCTATTGCTGACAACAACTCAAGGCTGACAACCAGCAATGATACAGGGACCTCAGTCCTATAATCTCAAAGAACTGACATCTGCCAACAATTGGAACAAGCTTAGAAACCGATTCTTCCCTAGAGTCTCCAGATAAGAATCCAGTCCAGCTGACACCTTGATTTAGGCTCTGTGAAATCTTAAACAGAAAGCCTAGCCAATCCCATTCAGACTTCTGGCTTACAGTACAATGAACTATTAATTATGTGGTGTTGTAAGCCACTAAGTTTGTGGTAATTTGTTATTTAGCAAGACAGAACTAATACAATGGATAAGTGAATAAACAAAGCATAGTACAACCATATAATGGAATACCACTAATCAATACAAAAGCAACAATCTACTGATACACATAACATGGATGAATCTCAAAAACCACTGTGCCAAGTGAAAGAAGCCAGGCACAAAAAAGTAAATAGTGCATGATTTCATTAATACGAAACTCTGGGAAAGTCAAATCTGATTTACAGTGATAGAAAGCAGGCAAAAAAACAAATCTAATGTATAGCAATAGAAAGGCTGTGGTTGGGGTGGATAGGTTGACTGATCCTATCCCCTTCCTGTCTGACTTTTCTGCCTCCACCTGCAGCCTCAGCCTAGCATGGAGAATGGGGAGGACCACTCACAAAACACACCACTGTATATTCATTTCTTTCTCTGCCACTCTAACAAGACTAAGGACCCTATTAACCCCTAATGTGGGTAAACAGTCTATCAAAAGCACAATTTGAAACCTTAAAATACATTCCAGAAGGGAATAACCAAGTTTTCAAAAAGCTATGCTACATCAATTTCTCTTGTCAAGTTCATTTTAACAATACGCCCCATTTATAAAGGGGCCACACTGGCAGGGCTGAGCATTCATGATAATTTAACACTATTAAAAATACATATTTTAAACAAGTAGGCAGCAATGGTGACTGAGAAACTCAGGAATCTGGCCCTGTCTTGCCTTCAAGCAATATACAGGTCAAATATTTTTGAATGAATTCCTTGTTCTAGCAGATCTAAAGTGAAGCTGTGAACATAAGCTGTCACCCTCTGCCACACACAGCAGGAAGGGTGCATGGCAGGGAGAAAGGAACATGAGCTCTGCAGTCACAGACTGTCAGGAAGCTACTGCAGTAGTCCAGGTGAGAGTAGGTTGAACTTCAGGTTCTATCACAATCTTCTGTGAACTTGGCCAAGTTACTAAGACTTTCTGGGCCTCAGTTTTCTCACCTGCATAATAGGAATTATAGTTCTAACCTCACAGGACTATCATAAGGGTTGAATTCAGTTAACTATTATTTAGCATCTTGGACAAAGTAGATGCTTACATGATGGTTCACTTGCCCCTTTGTCCACTGAATATTGTTTGAGGGGTAGGAAAACATTATTCAGGTCCCCCAGACCTCCTGTATATTTTATCAAGAAACATTAGATGGGGCCGGGCGCAGTGGCTCACACCTGTAATCCCAGCACTTTGGGAGGCCAAGGTGGGTGGATCGCAAGGTCAGGAGATCGAGATCATCCTGACACGGTGAAACCCCGTCTCTACTAAAAATACAAAAAATTAGCTGGGCGTGGTGCCGCGCACCTGTAGTCCTAGTTACTCGGGAGGCTGAGACAGGAAAATGGTGTGAACCCAGGATGCGGAGCTTTCAGTGAGCCGAGATTGCGCCACTGCACTCCAGCCTGGGTGAAAGAGTGAGACTCCGTTTCAAAAAAACAGAAACATTAGATGGAAAAGAAAAACTCTTCCAAAACTCTGAGTTTAATTCTCTCTAAATGTGTTAGCTATGATAATTTTATGAGCAAACAAAAACATTTTTGTACCCATCAACAATTACTTTAGATCTCTAAAGGCCTGATATGGTTTGGTTCTGTGGCCCCACCAAATCTCATGTCAAATTGTAATCCCCAGTGTTGGAGGTGGGGCCTGGTAGGAGGTGATTGGATCATGGGCGTGGCCCATCATGAATGATTTAGCACTACTCTCTCGGAGGTGTTCTCATGATAATGAGTGAGTGACCGTGAGATCTGGTTGTTTAAAAGTATATAGCACCTCCTCCTTCTCTCTCCTGCTCCTGCTCCAGCTATATAAGACATGCCTGCTTCTTCTTTCCCTTCCACCATGATTGTAAGTTTCTTCCGGCCTCCCCAGAAGCAGAAACCACTATGCTCCCTGACAGCCTGCAGAACCGTGAGCCAATGAAACCTCTTTTCTTTATAAATTACCAAGTCTCAGATATCTCTTTATAGCAGTGTGAGAACAGACTAATACCAGAGCACTTTAAAATCACTGTACATTTCCACTTTAATCAATATTTTGGTCCTAATCTAAAAAATGACTTTTTTCCCTTCTACAGTTTCAAAATTTCCATCAGCAATAATATAATCCAATATTTACTGAGTTACATGTGCCAAGTACAATGCTAAGAGTTTTACAAGAATTATTTCATTTAATCTTTACTAAAGCCCTACATTGCAGGTTCTATCATTATTTCTATTTTACAGATAATAAAGCTAAGGCTTAGAAAGTCTCAGTGATTTGTCCAAATCTACACTGAAGATGTACCTATTAATATATCACCATACCACAACTCTTCTGTGAAATACAGCATCTCTAGCAGCAACAACAGGAATATGTAAGAAACTTCTTTGACTACCTTCACTTCATATCAGATTAGGAAAGTAACTTAGAAAGATATTCATTCATCAAACATTTAATGAGGCCAGGTATGGTGGTTCACACCTGTAATCCCAGCACTTTGGGAGGCTGAGGCAGGAAGATCACTTGAGGCCAGGAGTTCAAGACCAGCCAGGACAACATACTGAGACCCCCCCATCGCTAAAAAAATTTAAAAATCAGCTAGGCATGGTAGTACACACCTGTAGTCCTAGTTACTCAAGAGGCTGAGGTGGGAGGATGGCTTGAGCCCAGGAGTTCAAGGCTGCAGTGAGCTATGATGGCACAAGTACACTCCAGCCTGAATTTTGAGACTCTTGTCTCTAAAAAACAAAAACAAAAAAAAAATTAATGAACATGTACTATATGCCAGGCACTGTGCTGGCACTAGGGATACAGACAGAATGAAGACAATATCCCTACCTTCTAGGAGTTAAGAGTACAGTGGGCTAGAGTTTGCTTTAAACAATATTTCAAAGCTGACTGAAGTATCACCAAGGGGCAGTACACACAGTGGCTAATAGTGCAGGGTCTAGAAACAGACAGCCTGAGTTTGAATCCTGGCTCTGCCTTATTAGAGCTATGTGACCTTGGGCAAGTTGCTTAACTCTAAGCATCTCAGTTTCCTTACCTAAAAAACAGGAATAACACAGTTGCCATTTTGCTAGGTTACCATGAGATGTGAATTAATTATGATATGCAAAATGCTTACAGCATTATCTGTACAAAGGAAGTACCCTATATACGACAGCTATTCTTTTTTTATATATAGATATACTTTAAGTTCTAGGATACATGTGTACAACGTGCAGGTTTGTTACATATGTATACATGTGCCATGTTGGTATGCTGCACCCATTAACTCGTCATTTACATTAGGTATATCTCCTAATGCTATCCCTCCCTCCCCCCATCCCCTCCCCACAATAGGACCTGGTGTGTGATGTTCCCCCTCCTGTGTCCAAGTGATCTCATTGTTCAATTCCACCTGTGAGTGAGAACATGGGGTATTTGGTTTTCTGTTCTTGCAATAGTTTGCTGAGAATGATGGTTTCCAGCTGCATCCATGTCCCCACAAAGGACATGAATTCATCCTTTTTTATGGCTACATAGTATTCCATGGTGTATATGTGCCACATTTTCTTAATCCAGTCTGTCACTGATGGACATTTGGGTTGATTCCA
>NW_012114755.1:1370548-1374597 GCF_000951035.1 Colobus angolensis palliatus
GGCATGGGACCCTCTGTGCCTGGTGTGGGATATAATCTCCTGGTGTGCCGTTTGCTAAGACCCTTGGTAAAGCGCAGTATTAGGGTAGGAGTTACCGATTTTCCAGGTGTTGTGTGTCTCAATTTCCTTCAGCTAGGAAAAGGAATTCCCTTCCCCCTTGCACTTCCCAGGTGAGGCGATGCCTCGCCCTGCTTCAGCTATCACTGGTTGAGCTGTACCCGCAGACCAGCGCCAACTGTCCAACATGCCCCAGTGAGATGAACCAGGTACCTCAGTTGAAAATGCAGAAATCACCTGTCTTCTGTGTCGTTCATGCTGGGAGTTGGAGGCTGGAGCTGTTCCTATTCGGCCATCTTGGGTGCCCATCTCATGACAGCTATTCTTTTTTTTTTTTTTTTTTTTTTTTGGTTCTAGGGTACATGTGCACAACGGGCAGGTTTGTTACATATGTATACATGTGCCATGTTGGTGTGCTGCACCCATTAACTCGTCATTTACATTAGGTATATCTCCTAATGCTATCCCTCCCCTCTCCGCCCTCCCCACAATAGGACCCAGTGTGTGATGCTCCCCTTCCTGTGTCCAAGTGATCTCATTGTTCAATTCCCACCTATGAGTGAGAATACGACACCTATTCTTAATACCGACAAAACATCAATCTCAGCATTGTTATCATCCTGAATATATTTTTAAATTTTATCATCTCCTTCAACAAAATCTATGTACCTACAGCAGCTAAAAGTCATCTAACTTTCCTATTTGATATATGCTAATGACTCCAATTGCATTTATTATTAAACTAAAATCTACTGTTTATTCTCTAATAACCTTTTTAGCTTATTGAGTCAATGGTTCAGTGACTCTACCTAGGGGATTAGCAGAGAAGTACAACATACTTCTGACCATTCTAAGGGCTTTGTCAACCATAAACATTCATACAAACATGACCTACTAGTATTATTACACCAGTTATAACCACCAGGTGGTCATACCTGTAGGTATATTTATGTGTGGGGAAGCATACAATGGGGAGACTAGCCTTAGGAAATACCAAGTGACGTGGATGGTACATCAGAAATTCAAAGATAAAGAAGGTCCACTTGAGAATTTCACTCAGCTACATTGTAAAAGGAGCCAAAAGTTTGCTTAATAAAAAGGAAGGAGAGAAGGGGACCAGGAATGGTGGCAGTCATAGTGAAGAACTCTGAGCACAGTTGTGAAATAGGCAACTCACCTGCACCTAAAATTCAACCTGCACAAAACAAAACACACCATCTACCACCACCTCATCCCTTCCCACCCCCAAATCTGTTTCCCTTACTGACCCTCCTATTTCTGTTAGTCACCTCAGAATCATCTCCTCCTCCCACTCCCCAAGTATGTCCAATCACCAAATCCTATAATTCTGCCTTCCTGGTTCTGCTCTCATGTTGCCCCTCTTTTCCATCTCCACTGTCACTGTACTAGTTCAGGCCCTCAAAACACCTGTACAGGACAATGGCAATAGTTTCTTAAGTGTTTCCTCTATTGTTTCTCTTTCTCTCCAATTCATTGGGTGCCCAAAGTAACCTTTCCAAATCTCAGCTCAGACTAGCAACTCCTCTGCTCAAAACCTGCTAATGGCTCCCCTGAGCCTATAGAACAAACATGAATCCTTTAGCTAGACATTTAAGTGTTCATCAATGAACAGGCTACAGTTCACTTTTACAGCCTTACATCCCACTACATCTTCTATCACAAGAAGTCCATGCTCCAACCAAAGTGGACTGTACACTAATGATTTCTAATGACACTACCAGCATTTTATCTCTGTACCTCTGCCTATGCTAGTCCCTCCCTTCCTGATCTCTGCCTCAGCTCCTTCTGTCAAAACACTGCCCGTCCTTCACACTCAGTGGAATCCAACTTCTCCACGAAGTCTTTCCTAATCTTCCAGCTAGAAGAAATTTCATCATCCTCAGAATTTTGACAGCACCATAACTACAGTTCTCAGGACGATGAGCATTTTCTTCCATGAAGCTGTTTTATGTGTGTGCCTTATCCCTCCTGCCTTCTTAAAGACTTTAGTTCCCACCCACCACTCTGCCTCTAGCACCAGCATGGCAGCATAGCAGGAGAACATGTTACTTTTTTCTTAGGGCTTCAATTTCCATATCTATAAGGTGAACAGAACTCAATCTAACCCACAGGAATAACAACAGAATTAAATAAGATACTAAATACAAATTATCAGTACACAGTAGGTAGTTACCAAATCCAAAACTCCATTCTTCCCTTTCACACAGCAGAGTACTTTGTTGGACAGACAAAAGGTTGCATTCTTTATAGTTTGCAAAGAAATGTTACTGTATTTTTTCACTGAAGAAGGGAGAGAGGGATGGAGGGAACAAATGAGTAAACATGCAGCAGACAGGAGTAGTCCACTTTGACTGGTATGAACAACCTAGATAGGAATTGAAGGTTTACTGATGAAAGAGCTATAACGTTTGGCTTGATTGCTTTACCAAGTTTTAAGTTCAAAAGTTGGGAGTCTATCAGTCTGTATGATGGATGAATGGACAAAGGACCAGAAGATCATGAAGAGACTCCTGGATCACGAGTGGTCCAGGAAAGAGAGCACAGACACTCGGCTATGGCTGGTAGAAGCCACAAGAGAGCAGACAGGAATGAATTTGCAAAGCATGTTCAAGAGAAAAAAATGGCAGAGTTGGTGAGTGCAGATGAACTAAATGACTGGAGCACTCTTATCAAGCTGAATCACAGAGAACCCCAAGCCTAGGTAACTAGAAGAACAGAAGAATACCCAGAAGAATGGAGGGATCTGGGGAAGGTAGGAGGTGTCAGGAGAGCAACACATGTAGGAAGAACATAAGTTTACTTTTTTAGTTAGGTGGAACATGGGCAGAAATGAGGAATTAGTGCCTGGGGGCCCTCAAGGACTGAGAAGCCACTTCAGAGACAAACAAACAAAAAATCACATTTTGTACATGAGAGCCTACAAGGATTCGCTGAACAAGAAGCATGCAGGACTAGAGTTTCCAACATGCTGACCTCATGAGCTTTCTAGGAGACAAGGGACAAGGGATATCTGCCTACCTACCAGACATCACCTGCCTAAAGGAAATGACTTCTTCTAAGCTATCTTTCCTTCCTTACGTTATCAAGGCATGGTATTACAAAAGGAGGTCCTAAATTGTTTTATCTGCAAAGAGAATTCAGAGAGTTGATGCCTTCTCCAAATTAAGAGTTGGCTTTCCTGGGAAGGATAAAGTCTGGCATTAGGACTCATAATTTATTAGCTGGGCAGCCTTAGGTTGGTCATTTAAACGCTCTAGGTCTCAGGTATTTCACTTGTTAAGTATAATAACAGTATCTCATGTGCGAGAAAGGACCAGAAGATTTTGAGCGGTCTCTCAGCTCTAAGATAGACAATTTAGTATTTATTCTAAACCCTGCAGGTCATACTCTAATCTCTCTGAACCCCTGGACTGTGACTCACTGCAGAAGCCTACATGATATGAAGATGAAAAAAACCTGGCAAAACCACAGAGTTGAGACTGGGGGCAGAAACTCCAACTGGCAGGTCCCAGTCACAAGAAGATACAGCTAGAATATTAAAGCTGGCCTGGGGACAGAAGATAATTAATCTTCAAGGCAATAAAAATATTTAATTCATTCATCTGAGAGAAATGACAAGAAAGAAGATAGATATTTCCTTTTTCCCTCCCTGTTCTGACAAGGTTACCCTGGATAGATCGTAGAATGTTTAATGAATATTTACTATAAAAGCCTGAGATGCAAACAAGTAAATGATGAGAGGCTGGGCAGCAAGCAGTGGGAGCTGACATTGTAGAGGCTGCAACCAGGACAGACATTTCCAGAGCAGAGCTTTGGAAAGAGAAGCTAATTTGCAATTGTTCAGGTGGCAGCAAAAGTTAAAACATGCGGAGAGATATAATAAGAAAATGTGGCACATATACACCATGGAATACTATGCAGCCATAAAAAAGGATGAGTTTGCGTCCTTTGTAGGGACATGGATGCAGCTG
>NW_012114755.1:1374967-1377770 GCF_000951035.1 Colobus angolensis palliatus
TAAAATAAAATAAAGAAACCATTTAAAAGCCAATAAAAAAATAAAAAAATAAAAAATTAAAAAAATAAAAAAAGAAATTCCGAGGGTAAAAATCACAGGATTTGATCATTGAATGGATAGATATGGAAGGAAGAGGCACACTGAAGCTGCCTGAGCTTTCTGACCGTGATCAGAACTGAGGAGGCATTAATGTAGGGAAGGAGACAGCCATGGAGAAAAAGGGTAAGGGGAGTCTCCACTTCCGTAGATCATCTTAAGTGACAAGGTAACAGCCATCAACTGTGAACACTATAATCTCTCCTTCACCTCGGCCATGTAGGCCTTGCAGGCATCACCATAAGTGCCAGATCAGTTAGCCCACATCTGTTCTGTGCCTAGAACAGAGGAGTAGGTATCTAGGGCCAGGGGAGTATATGCAGGGAAGTGTTCAGGGATTGGGATAGTAACAAAGGCAAAAGAAGAGGAGAAAATGCAGCCCACTACTTTAGACTCTGTGTTGATTTTGTATCAGAGGGCTAATGAGGGCTCCAAGAAACAGAAAAGTATTTCCAAGGCTGGAAGTAGGAACATGGGCCACAGCCTGAACCAGTGGAGCAGAAGTGAAGTCCTCAAGGAAAAGAGTGGGGGTTCTCCAAGGTACCCTTGGCAGCAGCTAAAAGTGAATGGTTGAGGACTAAAGGCTACTCTTAAGATAAATGTCCATGACCAAAGAGGCTGGGATCCTGGAAAGACTACGCAGACAGCCTCCACCATGCCAGACTGAGCCCTGCTGGGGCATTCGACTATAACCACAGGCCCTGCCTTTCAATTCCCTTCATGTAACCGTTCTAGGAAGAGAGATGACTCTTGATAAACTTTAAATTACAATCTCTCTCCAGCTTTACTCTGTCTATTCAAACCATTTCTATGAACTATTAGGTGACTCTAGTGACAAGTCCTAGTTTAACCCAAAAATGAGAATAAATGAAAATTTCTATGACTATGTCAGTCTCTGAGTAGAAACCTTCCTAGGTATCAAGAAGCTTTTCTTCTTTCCTTCTCCCTCTTTCTTTCTTTTAGTAAATATCAACTAGATGCAAGGCCTACCAGTTTGCAAATAGATATAACCTTCCAAGACCAAGGAAATTATTAAGAGGCATTTAAACACCTTCTCTGACCAAAAACACAATGCAATGCAGTGCAAGACAGAAACCTCTGCTTGAGGAGAACTGGATCGGTTCCAGATGCCTGATTCCCCGGGTCATCAAAGCCTAATTCTCAAAGTCAAAATGTTTCACCTATTCTAATGGGTTCGTCTGTTTTTTCAACTTTGCTCAACCCAGAGAGTACTTGACATCTGAATTATCAACTGTCTTCCAAAACATGTTGGCCTTGAAGTTGGCTCTGAAAGATACTACATGAACAGTGCATTTGATTAGCAAACTTTAGTACATCTATAAAAATATGGGTACACATTTCTGCATTTCAGTTGTAACATCAATACTTGGTCCAAAGACAACATTCCTCATATTGGAGACTATCCAAAATATCCAGGAAAAAGTATTAGGGAGATTGTTTTTATTCCACCCTTTGTTTCTCTCCAAAAGCGAAAGAGATGCTGTACAGAATTTAAATGTTCTAACAAACATTGTCTTTAAAGCAAATTTCAATAAATTGAAGTGCAATTTATTGAAAACAATTTTTAGTCACAATGAGCCCAGTTTTCTCATGGAATAGCATAAAAGTGCAATGGCCTGGGTTCCTGCCATACTCGGCTTTTCTGACTGTGAGAATCTGAGCCGTTGCTCTGAGGGAAGACCCATTCCTACCAAGCATTCTTGGGGAGGCCTTGCTGAACAACCAGCACTGGTTGAACAGGGCTTGGTCTGAGGAGGAAGGCTGTAGTTGTCTGGCAGAGATGGAGTGACCTTGGAATCCAAAGTGAGCAGGACCCCGGGCTCCTCTAATGGGTAATTTACAGGTGGAGATCACTGGGTCTCTCAGAGCTCACATGACAGGAAGCAGAGGTGACAGGAGTGAAACCCAGAAGAAGGAAGTGAATGTTCTCGGAGACCCATTAGAAATGAGGACAAGTGCACAAATAGGCACTGTGTGGTTGTAATAGCACTAGACTGGCTTATGTTCTAGTCCTTTCCTCTCTGTCCCTTAGTCTGCCCATCTCTAAAATAAGGAGCTTGGATGAGCAGATCCTTAGGGTCTCAGTCAGTCTGGAAATTCTGAAATAGATTACAACCCCAGATTGCTGAGGAGGTCTCCAGCCTTAACAAGGTTGCCCTGAGACCAGCGTGGGAGGCCACCAGCATCATCCCTTCATTTCTTCCTGTCTTGACCCAATTCATCACTCAAAGCCTAGTTCGAATGCCACTGCCTTCAAGAAGCTTCCCCTGACCCTTCTGGCACAATCACTCATTCCTTCTCTAGAAGCTCCTAATTTGTGTTGGTACTCAGCACTGACGCTTTCAGAGGTGGTGCTACATAATTGGAGCAGGGCAGGGGGAGGGGTGGACTGATAAGGAAGGGAAAACAGGAGACAGGCAAACTGAAACATTACCAACCCTTTCCTCAGTACTGTGCAGAACTCTCAAACCCACTTTCAGCCTCCTGACAAAATCAGCTCTGCAAAGCCAAAAGACTTGATCTATGGTTTAGAATACCAGTGGCTAACGAAGTTTAGGTCCAAACCAGTTTCTGTCTTTTTTTTATTGAGAAAAAGCCATTCTTGAGCTGAGAGATATAAAAGCTTTGTGGTCTGTAGAGAAACAGAAGGCAAAATGGCCACAGGAACAATCACCTGCAAAGGGGG
>NW_012114755.1:1377840-1441147 GCF_000951035.1 Colobus angolensis palliatus
GAGCTAAGTGGGGGTGGGACGCTGGGTGGCTCAGGCTCTAGGAGACAGTGCCATGCTGTGGCCACCTGCCGCCTCTGCGCCGCCTTCTGCAGCCTCTGCAGGTACAGGAGGCCTGTTTCCTGACCCAGTTTTCTCCCCAATCTCTATTTAGCTGTTCGCTAGTGATGCTCCTGGCATGCCAATCAGATACTGCAGCCGGCAGTGCAGTTTGTTACAACAAATTCACAGTTCCTAGTAAATTCAGTGGAAAAGTACTGTGTCAAGCAGCCTAATTAAACTGACGTAATTTCCACAGCCATATACTTCTATCAAATAAGGAAAGAAAAAAACAAAAACAAAAAAAAACTTCAGGGTAAAAAGAAAGAAATCATGTCTTTCGATCTTACAAAATTGACTGTGTTGTAATATATTTAAAGAGTGATTCTGCCCAGTGTCCTTGGAGCCACAGTTGTTCAAGTCTTGGGCCCTAGATGAGACTTTGGACTGTGCTGGGAGGAACACTAGGCTATAAGTCTGCAGGCCCTTCTTATCCTTGCCCAGTCCGTGACCCTGGGAAAGCTATTTCCGGTGTCTTGGGGGAAAGGGGAGACTATCAAACTGGATTGTCATTAAAACATCCTGTACGTCTCTTATTCTCTAGTCTGTCAAACTGTCAAACTTATGACCAAAAAAAAGAAAAAAAAGTACTTTTATTAGACTAGTGAAACAAGAACTGAACTAGAGGTCCCCATTCTGGTCCCAGTTCGACTGTTAACTAATTAAGACTTTGACCAAACCACAGGATCCATAGAAACTTCAAAGTCTTCATCTGCAAAATGAGGGTGATGAACTGGATAAACTCTACAGTTCCTTCTGATGCTAATGCTCTATTCTATTCCATAAAAGATTAAATTGGTCAGCACTACCATGGAGGGGACAGTTCTGAATGTCACCAATTGCATTTCAATTTGCCTACAATGGGCTTTCTCTTCTCACAATGAGAATTAGTTATATGTCCTTTCCCTGTGTTTAAAGATCTTCTATTTTAAAAATGCAAGACAGACACTTGCCTCTTCTTTCTTTTGAGATAGCTCAGCAAATAAGGTTGCCCTTTTCCTCACTCCTCCCCAGGTACCACTCTTGGAGGAGGATAGCACTATCCAGGCAGAGGGGGAATGAGGGTTACCTAAAGAAATACCAAAGTGTCACTCAGGTTTCCAAGTACAAATTGAAAAAATGACCCAGACATTAGTCAGACAGATGATAAAGGTAGAATCAGCCAAAAGGAGAAGGATCTCAGAGGGAAGATGGGGTAGGGAAAGGGAAATTGATAGTTAACCAGGAAACAAATATCAGGTTTCTCTTCAGACAGCAAAAAGGAACTGCATGGAGGAGACAGCAAGGCAGACAAATCTAAGGGTAAGACCAAATAGCATGCATCCTCAACTCCATGGGCAGCTAATCAGCTACTAGTCCTAGAAATTCCACCTCCCTGATATTCTGAACCTACTTACTTCTCTCCATTATTGCTGCCATAACCTTAGTTCAAGTTCTTCTCAACTTAGCCCTCAATCACTGTCACAGTTTTCTGACTTCTCTCTTATCTCTCCCTTTCTCCAATCCATCTATCACCCTGCCATCACAGTGATCTTTCTAAAATGCTATTTCAAACAAACCACTCTTTTACTTCAGATCTTTCAGTGGCCCCTCATCACCTTGAGAACAAAATAGGAGTCCTACACAATCTGGTTCCAGATGACCTCTCCTGCCTCATCCCTCACCATCCCTACAGGCTCTGCTCCAGTCGTGCTGAAGTGCTTGCAGTTTCCTGAACGTGCAGCTTTGGATCTTCACATAAGCAGCTCTTTTTTGCCTGAAACTCTGCCCTCTCTACAACTCCCACAACCACCACCATCACCATTCACTCACTCTAAGGCAATTTCCACTCATCCCTTAGGAGTCAGTTCAGACAGGATCCCCTCTGAGAAGACTGCTCTGACCAGCTCCCTCAAATCTGGATGGCATGCCCCTCCTCTTATGCTCCCACAAACATCTTATGTTTATGCCATCACAACCATTTCCATATTGAATTGTAAAGGGCTCCTGATTCCTTGATCACCTCAACCATATTTTAATATCTTGGAACTCTAAATACAGTGCTTGACATCAGTATTCAGAAAACAGTTGATGACTGAGTGAATGAGTAAATAAATAAATGCACATGGGAAACCAAGCCTACCTGATAGAGGGGGAGCCTTAATGAATCAAAGCAACACTGACAGGACAAATGGTGAGAAATATGGGACACATTAGGGGGAAAGCAGGACCTAAGGTTCAGACCAAGAACAAACCTGATGGTAGAAAAAATAAAAGCAGAAACCAGTAAGAGCTCTGGCTAAGGGAAATGGATAGGGTTCCATCATCAGCATGAGAAGCCACAGAAGAATCTCAGGGCCTGAGAGGTAAAACTTCTTCTTGCTGGAATCCATGGAACTCTCCCAAGAATAAAAAGGTATAGAAGCAGCAGAGAAATTAATAAATAGTTTAGCCTGGAATCACAGAAAAAACCTGGAGCTAAAGCCAGAATAAGCCTAGGCAGATCAAAGGGAAGATGCTGGTAGAAGGAGCCAGGAGTTACATGGAAAGAGGACCGGGTTTGGAGTTAGGTCGCTCCACCACTTACTACCTCTGTGACCTTGGGCAAGTCAAGCCATTGTTTTCCTAGGAATCTTAGATTCTTCACTGGCAAAATGGGAATATAATACCTATTTCACAGAACTATTTAAAGAAACATATGAGACACACAACACTTTGTAAATGAAAGGAACAATGTAATTGACAATTATTATTGAGTATTGGCCAGAAGCTGTCTCTTCTGTTTGAAGGAATCCAGAGCTTACAAATTGTTCCAGATTCCTTGTGAAGAGAAACAACACATGTTGATAAAGGAATGTGCTCCAAGGTATGAGAAACATGAATGTTACCATTCCCAGTGGGAGATTCTGCTGGAAAGGGCAATGCTTAATCCAAAGGAACGATATTAATAATGATGAACTTATAAGCAGGATTAGGGCCCGGCTGGGATGGCACAGAATAATGTGTTATTTTGTATAACTATCAGAATATAGATGTCTTCTTGATGATATGGCTAAGGTATCATCATGCTACTAGAGTCAAGTAAAGGACAAACCAGAACGATATTTGTGCAGAGTGGAGTGGCAGAAGTGTCACCTGAATAGTGATCATCCTGGATATGTCTCTCAAACTGAATAAGGAAATGTGTATTTAGAGAAATAGAAACCAGGTTCTCCAATCTTAGACATTAAAATGTCATATATCCAAGAAGGAGCTCCTGGGGGAAAGTTTTCAGATTAGACCTCCCACAGAGGCAAGGGACTGCAGCTGGAAAGCAGAGGAGCAGGCTAGAGTCAGGGGAGTTGCATCCACCCCTTAGGGCCAGAAACTGAGTGTCCCAGACTAAGTGAGCCTGATGCTTCGCATTTCTTCTCTCTTTGTCTAGTTCCTATCTCTCACTCACTACCATTCAGACAAGTCAGAACACTGCCAGCCTGCCTCAGCTGCACTCAGGGGACTCACAGCAAGGTCAGGGTCCAAACTTGGGTCAAGGGGTTAAAGGAGGCCTACAGTTCCCCTAAGATCCAAAAGAGAAGGTGAATTCAGAGGAGCAGACTTGGGACCATTTGCCACCTACACACACACACACACACACACACACAGAGAGAGAGAGAGAGAGAAAACTTCCCTCCAAGGCTAAATCTTGTAAGTTCTGGGTTGGTTGGTTTGTTTGCTTAAAGATAGGGTCTCACTGTGCTACCCAGGTTGGAATGCAGTGGTGAACTCATAGCTCACTGTAACCTCAAACTCTTGGGCTCAAGCAATACTCCTGGCTCAACCTCCTGAGTAGTTAGGACTACAGGCACGTGCCACTACACCCATCTAATTAAAAAAAATTTTTTTTGTAGAGATGGAGTCTTGTTATATTGTCGAGGCTGGTCTCAAACTTCTGGCTCAAGCAATTCTCCCACTTTAGTCTCCCGAAGAGCTGGGATTATAGCCATAAGCCACCATGCCTGGCCTGTTGTGGGTTTGTTTTAATAAGCTAAATCATGGGAATTTGTCTCTCTAAAGTCTCCCTAATATTTTGCAAATCATACACCATTCACTCATTCATTCATTCATTCATTCATTCATTCAACTTTTACTAAAAACCAGCTATATGCCCAGCATAGGCAAAGAGGACATAGAGAAAAAATACCAGATATTACATGTGCCCTCAAAAGATGTCCAATGTAGATGAAGAAGAAAGATATCTATACAGAAAGCCACTTAAAAAAAAGACAAGACCAAAAATCTGGCTGTGAATCAGTAACAAATACACTAATACAAAACATCAGTGCTGGGGAGAGAGGAGGGTGGCGAGTAGGGCCTCGTGGCTCAGGTGGGTGGACAAGACCTCACAGATCAAGTAGAACCTAAGCTGGACCTTACAGAAGAAACAATATTTAAATAAAAGTCAAGGAGGGAAAATAGTACTTCAAGACTGTGGCAACATTCATTCAACAAACACTTATTGAACACCTATTCTGTGCCAGACATGGGGCACATGATATGAATAAGAGAGGAACAGCAACAAACACTTTGGAAGTGTCAGGTAATGTTTTAAGCACTTTACCTACCCAATCTTCCCCACAATCCAGTATGGTAAATTACTGTTATAACCCTCATTTTACAAATGAGAAAAATGAGGCAGAGGAAAGGTGAGTAACTTGTATGAGTGATGGGGCCAGGATTCAAGTCTGGCTCTGGGAAGTGTTTGTTTGTTTGTTTGTTTTAAGTTTTATTGAGGTATAATATGTACATATACACACACATATATATACACATATATATATATTTAATGTGTGTGATTTGATAAGTTTTGATGTATTTATACACTAGTAAAAAAATTTTTTGAGACAGTCTCGCTTTGTCACCTAGGTTTTTTAGAGGCAAGATCTCCCTGTTGCCCAGACTGGAGTGCAGCAGCACAAAGGCTCACTGTAATCTCTGCCTCCCAGGCTCAAGTGATCCTCCCACCTCAGCTTCCCAAGTAGTTGGGACTACAGGTATGCACCACCACACCTGGCTAATTTTTGTATTTTTTGTAGAGATGGTATTTCATCATATTGCCCAGGCTGTTCTCAAACTCCTGGGCTCAAGCGATCTGCTTGCCTCAGCCTCCCAAAGGCTGAGGATTACAGGCGTTATCCACCATGCCCATCCTACACTAGTAAAATCTTTACCACAATCAAGATGATGAGCATGTCTATCACCAAAAAGTCCCCTCGTACAGCCTTGAGCAGTTTTTGAATGACAACTCATTAATGGAAACAGGGAAGTCAAGTGGAGATAGCTGGGTAGTAGTTTGGAGTTTAAAAAATGACACATTTAGTTTTGGATATGATGAGTTTGAGCTTATATTCAGCAAATAGTCAAAAACAGGGAACTAGAGAGGGGCTTGGTAAGTGGAGGTGGGAATACCGATTCCAGAATAAAGATAAAAGTATGACTCTATCCATGAGGGAAAAAAACAAAACAAAACAAAGAGAGAGAAGAGCAGGGGCTAAGAACTGAATCTGGGAGACATACAGTATAGAAGACAAGAAGAGAAGATGGTGAAGGAGACAGTGGGATGACAATGAGAAATACACAGTGTTATGAAAACCAACAGAGAACAAAGCTTCTAAAAAGTTAGATGCCAGAGAAAAGTCAAGGATAATGATGACACTGTATAAAACATTTCAGAACCAGAAAAAAAACCTCAGAAATGATATGATTTTTCTTAAAAAAAAAACACAGGGAATCTGAATACCGTTCGTGGCCTAGTTAACAAGAGGTATTGTGCCCATTTCCTGATTTTGATATGATACGACAGTTACCTAAGATTCTATCATTGAGGGAAGCTGGGTGAAGCGTATCTAGGATCGTCTGTATCAATTTTCCTCTGAATCTATGTATCAAGATCAAAAAGTTTAAAAACCAAGGAACTAACTGAACATCTAGTCTATGCCAGGCATTGTACTAGATACTTTCATAATGAATGATCATTTTAATCTTCAAATAATCCTATTAAATAGATGCTATGTTCCCATTTTATAGCCGACAAAAGTGAGAGGCATAATAAAGGACTTGTGCAGAATCACCCAGCTAGATTACAAGGGAGCCAAAGCATTCACTACTACTTCTACCGCAATGTGCACACATTCCTCCTAAGGCAGCCCTGACAAGCGGCATCTTGGCTCCTGCTTGAACAAGTCACAGCCTTCATATTTTACATCCACACAACTGTAGAATAAGCTACTTTACCCTATCCTAGCCCCAGTTTTCTCATCAGTAAAATGGAGCAATAACTCTTATCTTATTCAATTCATAGGACTGCTGTGAGATTCCAATGAGATAATGGGTGCAAAAGGTCCTTACAAACTATAAAGTCTGTGCCCATCTCAGGGACTGACATTCTGAAACAAATGACTGTGAGTAAGGTCAGCCCTGGCTAAACAGACAGAGGGAAGGAAAAAATATCTGCACTAGCAACTCTTGCTTGCCTGTCCTTTTGGGTAGTATATGACCCTGGGGATGCGCTGGCTACCACGAGCATCTGGCCAAGGGCAGGCAGTCCTCTCTGCCTAAGCCTGTATCAGCAATACTAGACCCAATCACCATCCTGCCTCCACCAGCCCCACTTTCTTCCAGCCCCACACACATATGGTGTGCTTGCCTGTGCAGATGTCCTGTGCCTCCAAAAACTTCAGTTGTTTATAAATGAGCATCCTACTACGAAGCTACTAGAAACACACCCTCTGACCCCAGCCCTAGCTCAAAGCTGCTTTTTTGGAGGCAGGATGTTGTTAGTACACCCAGAGCTTAAGAAATTAACAGCTCCAGATACTAGTAGAGTCAACTTCATTCATGGTGCTGGAATTAGCTAGAGAAGACACACACTGCTATTGTAAGATAATAGAAACCTATGTCAGAGGTAGCTTTGGAGGGACTGAGTTCTGCCTGTAGAAATGCTTCTCTGGATAAAATGGCCTATCATTTCAGGAAGGAGACCTAGCTGCACTGTCTGCTCCTCAGTCGTGCACAGGAAAAACCTAGGCTAGGGAATGCCAGTGCAGCCTGACTCCCCTGGCTTGATTAAAAGGCACTGGCACTGCAATGCCAGTGATTCCACCAAGAGAAAAGAGACCTGTGGCTGCAGTGTAGGCAGCCCTCACATGGCCTGGTTGTACAGGCTCTACTGCTGCCCTTCTCTCCAACACCAGTGATGCAGCCCTCAGTGGAGCCCACCTTACTTAGACTTTGGCAACTGCCTCCTTACTGGTCTCCCTGCCTGCTTCCAAGCCATCCTCCAAGGGCAGCCAGGGAAGCCTTTGATCACATCATTTGTTTAATAACCATTCACAATTCTCACTGACTACATGACTGAATGAAGCCCAAATCCTATAGCCTGGCATTAAAGGCCTTCTCAAATTGGCCCCAGCTGACCTTTACAACATTGTTTCAATTATTTCCCTTTGGGTTCCTTAGGCTCCAGCTGAAATGAACTACTTGCTGATCCCTGAACTCAGCCTGTGATTCCTGCCTCTGTACTTTGTTCATGCTGTGCACTCCATCTGGAATGCTTCCTTCTTGTCCAAATCTTACCTGATTTTCAAGCCAGCTCAAATCCAACCCCCTCCATGAAGTGTTCCCGACTATTCTACTAGTTCACATTATTTTAGCTACATATTATCAGTACCTGAGGAACTCTTACAAAATACTGATGCCTAAGCGTTATCCTCAGAGATGACAATTTAATGAATTTGGGGTAGGGCTTGGCAACTAACATTTTTAATGTTTTTATTTTTTTAATTAAATTAATTAATTAATAGATTTTAAAATTGGGGTCTTGCTCTGAACCCAGGCTGAAATGCAGTGGCACAATCCAAGGCTGACTGCAGCCTCCAAATCCTCGGCTCAAGTGATCCTCCAGCCTCAGTCTTCTGAGTAGCTGAGACTGCAGGCATGTACCACTGCCCTCAGCTAAGTATTTTATTTTATTTTATTTTTATTTATGGAGAAAAAGTGAGAGAAACTCAAGGTATTTCTAATATGCAACCAGAGTTAAAAACCATTGTCCTCGTTAAAAGAGATCTCTCCTCTCACTGAGCTCCGATAACATTTTATCTAAATATCTTTTATGACACATAGTTTCTACCTTCTTTCATTTTTATTGAGGGTTATTTTGTGTCAGGCACCATTCTAGGCACTGTAATATAATAGTGATCGACACAAAGGGCCTTGCTCTCATGGTGTTTAAATTCTGATGGGGAAACAGATACTAAACAGATAAAATAAGGTCAGATGATAAGTGCCATTAAAAGCAGGAAAGGAATGGAGAATAAAAGAAGAGGTCCTCTCTTATAGAACGTGGTTAGGAACAGCTTTCCTTATTGCAATCTTATGCCCCTTTTAGACAGCATATTGACTGATAACAAAACCTGTGTCTAATTCATTTCTGTATCCCTCATAGCTTTTTCTATAGTGCCTGCATAAATAACTGCTCAATAAGTAGATGCTCATTGTGTGAATGAATGAAAGAATGAATGAGTAAATGGATCAATGTGCCTTATTAATAGTTGTATCCCCCATAATGCCCAAGGCAGTACCTGAAATATACCAGATGCTCAATACATATTGGCTGAGTGGGTGAACTTGACTCAATTTTGGGACAAGTTATTTTGATGGCACATTTCCTGCAGCTAGATCATGACAAGATCACAGAATATCAAGCTGATCCTGAGATCACTGAGCCCAACTTCTTCATTTTAAAGATAAAACTATTGTTCAGAGATGATCACCTAACTGGCCCAAGGTCACAGAAGAAATCAAAGGGATAGGTCATCTGAGTCCCTAGTTCTTCTGACTCTTGGTCCAGTGCTCATTCCATCAAACTGAAACACTTTTTCCATTAGCAAGAGAAAACCATTCTGAGGACCATTCACTCAACTGGCCCAAGAAACAACTCGGATTAGCATCAGTAAAACTAAAGAAAACCTCCATTTTCTTTGATCTCACAACAGTCTTTGCTGATGACTCAAGCGTGGTACATTTAACAGACAATCTCACCCTCATGACACCTCACTGTCCAACTCCACCACCCACAGCAAGGCATGCAGACAGGATCTCCTAGAGCACGCAGGGGATTGGTGAATTTCCAACTACAAATAAAACTATGAACTTTTCCCCTTTTTCCATCCTTAGCCACAGTTCCAATGAGATATGGTAAGGCAATGCCAGGCTACATGGGAAAGCCTAGGCAAAGAAGCCAGCAGCTGGAAAACCAGGGAGGAGCTAAAGAATCTGGCCAGGTGAGGGACAGCAGCAGGTGCAGGGACTGTTGACACAGTGATGGGTTGTGCTGCAAACTAGTGGTTGGCCACACTGGCCTTGCTGTGGGCAAACAAACTGTGGCCTGAAGACCAGCAAGTAAAACCTTTTATTTCCCATTTTTCTTAAAATTCTGTGGAATCACAGCATCCATCTGGATGCAATGAAGACCAATTTCCTAGAATAACGTTCCAAACAAAATGCTCAAGAGAGCCAAAAGTTACACAGTTGGCATGGGCTTCCCTGGCTTTGTAGTAAATACATCGCTCTATCACCTGGCCATTCTGTACCTCTACAGTCCAGGAATGTTCAAAATGAGGACTCTAAGGCATTTGGAGATCCTAAAGGGCTTTCTGAATCATCAAAGGAAAATTTGGCTGAGTGCAACTTTCAGTGTCAAATATATTATTATTACTATTTCTTAAAAATTGGCATTTTGTGTTGGGCATAGATGAAAAAGAAGCAGAGTGGCTGATTAACTGCAACAGAGATTTCTAGCTTTATCTGAGCTTATAAATTACCTGGAGGCATTGAGCCCCACTAGATTAGAATCAAAGTAGAGACCCGGAAATCTGTATTTTTAGCAAGCACACCAGGTGATTCTTATGAATTGGTTAGCATAGGAAACTAGAAGTATCCATTTCACAGGATTATTATCAGAATTAAATGAAACTACATAAAGGTGTCAGCATAGTAGCTGGCACATATACTCAGTAAGTGTTGGTTTTTGTTGCTATTTAATTATTAATAAGACATTTCAAGCCTAGTCAGATAATAATTACTCTATGGACATGTACAAGTTAAAAGGCAGACAGTACAAATATCCCGGAGTGGAACAATTACTATCATTTACCTCTTTTTTCTTATTAACTTCATCCCTGTTATCCCCCTAGCACAACGGTTCTCAAAGTGTGGTCCCTAAATCAGTAGCATCAGCATCATCTGGGAATATTATTAGAACATGGATGTGGTGAACAGGGAACATTTCTACACTGCTGGTGGGAATGTAAATTAGTACAACCAATATAGAAAACAGTGTGGAGATTCCTTAAAGAATTAAAAGTAGAACTACCATTTGATCCAGCATTCCCACTACTGGGTATCTACCCAGAGAAAAGTCATTATACAAAAACAGATACTTGCACATGCATGTTTATAGCAGTACAATTTGCAATTGCAAAAATGCGGAACCAACCAAATGACCATCAATCAACTAGTGGATAAAGAAACTGTAGTATGTATATATGATAAAATACTACTCAGCCATAAAAAGGAATGAATTAATGACATTTGCAGCAACCTGAATGGGACTGGAGACTATTATTCTAAGTGAAGTAACTCAGGAATGGAAAACCAAACATTGTATGTTCTCACTCATAAGTGGGAGGTAAACTAAGAGGATGCAAAGGCATAAGAATAACACAATAGGCCGGGCGCGGTGGCTCAAGCCTGTAATCCCAGCACTTTGGGAGGCCGAGACGGGCGGATCACGAGGTCAGGAGATCGAGACCATCCTGGCTATCACGGTGAAACCCCGTCTCTACTAAAAATACAAAAACTAGCCGGGCGAGGTGGTGGGCGCCTGTAGTCCCAGCTACTCGGGAGGCTGAGGCAGGAGAATGGCGTAAACCCAGGAGGCGGAGCTTGCAGTGAGCTGAGATCCGGCCACTGCACTCCAGTCCGGGTGACAGAGCGAGACTCCGCCTCAAAAAAAAAAAAAAAAAAAAAAAAAAAACACAATAGACTTCAAGGACTCAGGGGGAAAGGGTGGGAAGTGGGTGAGGGATAAAAGACTGCAAATTGGGTTCAATGTATACTGCTTGGGTAATGGGTCTCAAAAATCTCACAATCACCACTAAAGAACTTACCCATGTAACCAAATACTACCTGTTCCCTAAAAACCTATGGAAATATAAATAAATAAATGAATAAAAAAGAAATGCAAATTCTCAAGCCCCACTCCAGACCTACTGAATGAGTATATCATCAGAGGTGGAGCCCAGAAATTCATTTCAGCAAGCTTTCCAGGTGATTCAGAAACAGGCTATAGTTTGAGAACCATCACCCAAATATCTTGCAATTCAAAGTATGGTCCCTATATCAGCAGCATAGGAATGTTAGAAATGCAGAATCTCAGGTCCCAACCCAGACTGACTAAATCAGATTCTGCATTTTAATGAAATCCCCAGGTGATTCATATGCACTATATCATCTGAGAAGCACTATCCTAGTCCACAGGAACTTCAGAGATGCAAAAGAAACTAAATTTACTGTTGTTTTGATTATTAAATGGGGTTTATAAGTACTTACTAGGCACTGTCCTTTACACAGAACACCTTGTTCATCCTCATTAGGCCTATTTTTATTCCTGTTCTACAGATTAGAAAACTGAGTCTCAAATCAGTAAAGTAACTTGCTGAAGGTCACAAGTTATAGAATGGTACAGCTGATCATCACTGTATGACCCAAAGTCTATCTTCCTTTCTCCACTCCATGGTGCCTGTGGGTATAGCTAAGCAGATACCACCTGCCTGCTGGTACAAGTGGAGCACTTCAAAACAGAGGCAGTCCCCAACTTATGAATGAGCAAGACTCCAAAAGTGTTTTTCTAAGTCAGATGTTTGGAACTAGTGAGAGAACTACTTGTAGAAACTATTTACATCATGGCTTCTACAAGAAAATGCATTCTGAATTACAGCACCAGAAGGTAGCAGCTCCCTGCAGGGTCAATACATCTGGGCTCCAGGAACTTGTTAACACTTCATTTATATCAACATAAGAAAAAGCACCTCCAAGGCAAATCCCTCCCCAGATGTTATGGCCTGGGAAACATTCATTGATTCCCTCATTCAAAGATGTACTGCCTCCTATGGAAAAGGTGCTGTGCTAGGTGCTGTAGGTGAAAATGATCCATGACTTAAGGAATTCATAATCAGTAAGGGAAATAAAGCAGGAACAGACACACACACACAGACACACACACACACTCTCTCTTTCTCCTTCTCCCTCCCTTCCTCCCTCCCTACCTAAAATCCAAAGCAGGAAGTGGTAACTGACAAAAAATTACTATGGAAGTTCAGAGAAGGAAGTAATCAATTAGGACCTGGACATCAGGGAAGACTTTCCAAGGAGATGCCATCTAAAGCTAGTCTGGAAAAATAAGCAGAATATGGATTAGGCAAAAAGCACTCCTGGCAAAGGGAGGAGTGTGATCAAAGGTATAAATGTGTGAAAGAGAAGTTGTGTTACAGAACTGCGAGTTATCCCCTTAGGTGAAGCAAAAGGTTCACTTGACTTTGGGAGATGAAACTAGAAATGCAGGACTGTGCCTCGGTAGGGAAGACTCTAAATGCTAGGTTGAGAGAGCAGAACTTTGTACATATATAGAGAGCTGCTGCATATTACTCATCATATTACATAACAAATCATTGAACCCCAAATCCTTTTTGCAACAAACTAGGGTAAAAACAAACATTTCTGAATTGGTATTATAATTATTTCAAGTCTGCTTCCTCCGTTAGACTGAATTCAAATGACTTTGAGCATTAGTAAATTCTCAAAAGATGCTGAATGTATCAACAAAGGAATGAATAAATGAGTACGTTAATGAGCAGCTGAGAGGTTATAAGCAGGAGAGAGAAGGCTCAATACCGCATCATGGCCTGAAAAGGAAAGGGTAAGGGGAGGGATGGAGATGGAGAGACCGGAAGCTGCAGATCTAATGGCTAGGAGGCCACTGTAATTAGACAGGCAAGAGTTTGGCAACAACTAGGTTAAGGGTAATGGGAATGAGGAAAAAGGTACAGGAGAGAGAGAGATGGTTACAGAACACAGCAAGTGATTGACAATGTGAGCAGAAAAGGAAGACATCAAAGTCTCACTGAAGTTTGGAGTCTAGGTGACAGTGCCATTTGAAAAATGGGTAGTGAAATGGAAGAGCAAGGTGCATTACTAAGATATCACTTATTAAATCCTTACAACCCGGAGGGTATTATCTCTCTGACCTCATCCTCTCTCATTCTCTCCCATACTCACTCCACTTGAGTCATGCCAGCTTCCTTGCTATTTCCTGCATATGCCAAGCCTGCTCCCACTTCAGGGCCTTTGCACTGGGACATGCTTCCCCAGATATCTGCATGGCTAAGTCCCTCACCAACCCCATGTCATTATTTCAATGAGGCCTATTAACAACTGCAACCCAGGAGGCTGAGGCAGGAGAATTACTTGAACCTGGGGAGTGGAGGTTGCAGTGAGCCAAGATCGTGCCATTGCACTTCAGCCTGGGCAACAAGAGCAAAACTCCATCTAAAAAAAAAAAGAAAAAAAAAAAAACCTGTGGCCAGGCCCAGTGGCTCATGCTTGTAATCCCAACACTTTGGGAGGCCAAGGCGAGTGGATCACAAGGTCAGGAAATTGAGACCATCGTGGCTAACACGGTGAAACCCTGTCTCTACTAAAAATATAAAAAATTAGCTGGGCGTGGTGGCACACGTCTGTAGTCCCAGCTACTCAGGAGGCTGAGGCAGAAGAATCAGTAGAACCCATGAGGTGGAGGTTGCAGTGAGCCAAGATCGCACCACTGTACTCCAGCCTGGGCAAACAAACTGCAACTCACACTTCCCCCAGCATTCCTAAAATCCCTTACCCTGCTCCCACACTTTTTTCTTTTGATTATATTTATTATCTTCTAACATGGTATTTGATTTTCTTATTTATTATTGCTAGGTTTAATGTCTGTCCCGCCTCACTAAAATGTAAACTCCATAAAGACAAGGATTTCTGTCTATTCCCCAAATGCCTTGGAAGTGACTGGCACATAACTGTGCTCAATAAATTCAACAAACTACCTCCGTTTTATAGATGAGAAAACTGAGGCTGAGAGGAGGAATGCAAATTTCCCTAAATAATACAGTTGTCAATCAGGGATAGGAATCTGAATTCAAACACAGATCTGTCCAACTCCAACTGTCACTCTACCAGGCAAAGTCTCCCTTTAGACAGACCAAGTTTAAGGCTACAGTGGCCTATATGGGAGGCGAAGGATGTGAGATTAGAGCAACCATTCCCACAAGACAGTAGACTTGGCCTGGAAGGGAGCAGGTCTACGTACACATAGAGATCCTGAACTACCCGCAGTCTGAGAAACAAGCAGTCTGACCAGAGGATCACCAAGAGAACCAATGGTTTCATTTTCCAAGTGCAAGTTTGAAGAATCAGGCCAGCTTCTCCAGTGAAAGAGCTTCTAATTTTTCCAGCTGCCTAGATTGTCAAATTACAAACTTATCTTTAGGGGAACGTATTTAACAAAGGGACATGTTCATTTCCCTTTTTACCACCCATCCAGTGGATCTGCACTTGGTTTAATTGCCACTCTGATCCCCCCCACATAATCCATACATCACAAGACTCACATTTACAGTTCAGTACATTATCACACTGGAGCTGCTCAAAATAAACGGGTTTGGCAAAGTGTAATTATTTCCAGTAAAAGAGTTGGTTCTGCATTTTGACAGTCATCTGATACATTATTGTACTAAATGCTAAACTGTGAAACTGCAAAATTAAAAGAAAGCAATTTTTTAAGTTTTAAAAGTACTCATTATTAAATTATAAAGCAGGTCATTTATGATGAGTCAGTCCAAAAACAGAAGGATGATAATGAAAGAGTGAAAGAAGATTGGCTTCTTTGTATAACCTCTAATATTCACAATCCAAGGCCATTGTGAAAATTAAACGAGATTGCACATGTAAAATATCTAGTCCAGTGCCTAAGACATACTAGATCCTCAGTAAATGCTGATTTTCTTCCTTAAAAATTATTTTCTCAGCAGCAGAATTTACAAACTACCTCAATTTGTTCATTTGTTCATTTGTTCATACATTCCACAATTTCCTCATTCCCAAAGAGCTCTCAGTCCGCTGGGGAAAGGCAAGTAAGCAGATAACTCCCACAAAAGGGATGAGGACTAAAAGAAACATAGACAAAAAGGGCTATGAGGGTGCAGACAAAGAGTCCTTACCCCAGGGAGAGCAAGACCTGAAATGAACTAGACAGGGAAAGATGAGGTTAGTAAAGCATGGGGGAAGGTGAAAAAGAGACAGAGACCAAGAGACAGAGAGAACAACACATGTAAAGGCCTGGAAGCAAGGAAGAACACATGACTTAGGGATAC
This sequence comes from Colobus angolensis palliatus, assembly GCF_000951035.1. Taxonomy (NCBI): domain Eukaryota; kingdom Metazoa; phylum Chordata; class Mammalia; order Primates; family Cercopithecidae; genus Colobus; species Colobus angolensis. The sequence continues at coordinate 1,393,425 of NW_012114755.1, forward strand.
TGTAATTCGAACCAGCCTGTAATGACCGATACGGGGGAACAGATGGTAATAAGACCTGCAATGGCCCCTCTTTTTTTGTTAGAGTGACTAAATGCACTGACTCCTCAGCACAATGGGAAGTGGCTGAGCTTGCCTTGTAGCCCACTTTCCCTAGTGCAAATTCCCAGTAAGGTGATCTCAAGTCCCAGCCACCACCAAGCCTCATGGACTCGTCTCAAAGATGAGATGGGAGAGATTTCTCTTTAAAAGAAAAATTGACGAAATCTAAGTTACCCAATGGCAACGTCTGAACATACTGAGTCAGCTGCACTTCAGGAAACAGAGTGTCCTTGGAGAACAGAGCATATCACTTTACACACAGAAAACCACCCCTGTCCACGAAGGACAAACTGCGAAATGCTTAACACTGGCCTTCAATTATTAAACGAGCCCAAATGAGCTCTGGCAGTGAGACAGATCACACACACTCACAGAGAGAGCTCTAGCAGGCCAGCCTATATTGTCTTAGGATTATTCACCAAGGCACCAACAGACCAGGGTCTTTCAGAGATCTTAGGGTCATGAGGTTACCCATAGCTCTTGGAAAAGATGATCACGCTCAGAACAAGGAAGAGAAAGTAAAAAGAACCTGACCCTTTGCAGAAAACATTGGTTTTTTTTTTCTAAGTATTATAACACAGCCTATGCTGACAAATATTTCATTAACAACTTTTTGCTCCTTGGGTAGCAGTTTCAAACTGGTCAGTTTTTGGCTTATTGTGCGGTACTCAGGAGTTTACTCAATTGTCTCCACTGCGGGTATTTTCCAGTCCCCCGAGAACAAGCAGAACACTGAGGAGAAGCTCTGGATTCATACCTGGCTTCAAATACTGCTTGTTCTCTTGTGTACTCACTGTATGACTTGCAGTCTCAGTTTCCCCATTCACAAATGTAGATTCATGGGGTTTCTGTGGAAATTAAATACCGTACCATGCACCTGGTACAATGCACATAAGGAAGCTATTTACATTTTGTTCTCTATTCCCTTTACTCCTTTTGTGTCCTGGAAAAATTAGAATGCCTTCCTATCTGGATACTGGGTTCACCTCTTGATTTCAGATTAAAACTGCCATCCTAGTCTCTGCTGGTTTGAAACTAACTTCCACCTGGAGGTTACCCTAACAGAAAGAAATCTGGGTAATGACCACAGGGCCAGTCCTTTCACATCTCTCCTTCCTCTGACCTCTGACAGTCCCACCCTACCTAGATATACATCAGCTTGCACTCCTCTCTAGCTGACCCATCTATGAGGTCTGTCCGTTTCCCTGTCCCCGCAACCTTCTTCTCTTGTCATCAGCTGATTCCCGTCTATTGGTCCAGCCCTGCCATAGGCCTAGTGATCACCCTCCACGTCTAGCCAGGCTTCTGCCCTCATCCAGTATAGCCTACTGGATCCTTAGTCCCTGGAGAGCAGGGGCCACACCTCAGTGCTCTCAGCTCTGTAAGCAGCTCAGGATCCAGTACACAGCAGAGGCTGGCCAGAAGTGGTAGGGTGAGAGGGACTTGGTGCCAGAGGGCCCAATCCTGGGACATGTTCTTAGAAGTTCTGTCTTAAGGCCAAGAAAAAATTTCCTAGGATGGAAATGCTCCAGGAAACCTAGGCAATGACAAATGAGCTGAGCACAGGCAATCTCCAGAGACTCCTGGTACTCCAGAAACCTTCACACTCTCAAGCACATTCCTCACACACTTGCCGCTGATTATGTGAATGGGGCCTAGACCAGGGTGGAGGCAGGACAGAGTCCAGACTTACTGGGAAGGAAGGTGTTGTAGATGGACTAATGAGAATACAGAGAGTGAAGCAAAAGGTGACTGAGATTTTGAGTCCTGGTCACAGAGGAAAACAATTTAACACAGTGCTAAGTGCTAGGGATGCAGAAGTGGGTGTACACACAGCTCCAGCCCTCCCCCAGGATAAGTTAGTTCCTAGCCCTCTGCTGCCATAGCACCCTGAACACCCTCATCATTGCACTCAGCATCCTGGACTGACACTATGACTTACCTGTCTCACCTACCACATCACAAGCTCCTCGATGGAAGAGACTATGTCATATTGAACTTTATATCTACAACATCTAGCATAGTGCCTGGTATAATTCCCAGGCCTACCAATTACTAGCTTTGTCAAGTCATTTAAACTCTCTAAGCCTCAATTTCCTAGTCTGTAGAGTGAAGATGATAATAATCTCTACACCCAAGGAGGAGGAAATGAGTGAACTTATGTAAAGCCCTTACTTATCCCAATCCCCGACTGAGAGTCAATACTCAAAAAGGGTTAGCTGGTGAATGAATTTGGGGCAATGAATTTGAGGTAAGAGAGAGGGAAAAACATTCAAACAAATGGTTCTGGAATTATGCAATAAATAATATAGTAGGAATACATTTGAATTACTCTGAGAGCAGAAAGGAAAGCACCAAATTTTGCCTTGGCATATATAGAAAACTTCACAGAGGAGGTAACACTTGAACTAAAATCTAAAGATCTAAAATCAGGCCAAAGGAAGGCCACGTGTGAAGGCAGAGAGGCAGGAAAGAGAACCTAGTATGTTCAGGAACTGCAAGTCTGGCTATAAGAAGAGTCTGTGCAAAGGAACAGTGGTGACACACAGGGTGAAGAGATAACTCAGAGCCAAAAATTCCCTGCAAGCTCTGCCACAGAAAATGGATTTCTCCTGGAAGATACTGAAAATCCACTGCAGGGTTTTGAGTAAGAAAGTGAAACATAGAGGCATTGTGGTGACAGTGTGGAGGGTAGAAAAAAGGGGCAAGACTGGGGACAAACATAGAACAGTGGGGATTAGGGGATGATCTGGGTTGAGCAGAAAAGAATGGAGATGGGGTGGAGAGAGGGGGAAAATGAAACTGGCCAGGTCAAGAAGCTAGGTAGAAACTGAGTCTCAGAAAAATTGCAACTGGCCCTTGGCATTCCCCAAGACTTTTTCATATAAAGTGTAGGTCTATGAGTTATAATAAATCACCTTCCCTCCCTCACGTTTGCTGTCTTACAATTTGTGCAACAGAGAAGCATGAATATGGAAAATTCCAGCTGAAAACTTTGACCACATGAACAGGCCCAGAGGTCACAGTCACCACTGATGGTTAGATGAAACCATCTACAAACAGGCCCGGGATCCCGGCCAGCAATTTTTTATTCACATGCAAACTTGGGGCTGGAGTTCCAGTGACAAAACCTTTCACGTGTACTCTTTTTTTCTTCTTTTTTTTAAGCCATTTACAGAAACCCAAGGTCCCCCTTGTACTTCAGAGAAATGCTTTGTATTTAATTTGTTCTTAAAGAAAAAACAATAGCCTCTTTGCTCTACATGACTAGGCCACTGGACACCATGAAAAAGATACAGTAACCTGGCCAGGCGCGGTGGCTCACGCCTGTAATCCCAGCACTTTGGGAGGCCGAGGCGGGCGAATCACGAGGTCAGGAGATCGAGACCATCCTGGATAACATGGTGAAACCCCATCTCTACTAAAAATACAAAAAAAAAAAAAAAAATTAGCCGGGCGTGATGGCAGGTGCCTGTAGTCCCAGCTACTCGGGAGGCTGAGGCAGGAGAATGGCGTGAACCCGTGAGGCAGAGGTTGCAGTGAGCCAAGATTGCGCCACTGCACTCCAGCCTGGGCGACAGAGTGAAACTCTATCTCAAAAAAAAAAAAAAAAAGTAAAATATACAGTAACCCACCAAGTCTCTAAGGTCCCAGAAGTCCATCTGTCTGTCACACACATCACAAACACACCACTCACGGCAGAAGAAATACACTACTGCAAGGTGAAAGGGACTGCATTCTAGACACCTTCCGGAGGGCAAAGGAGGGAAGAGAAGAAGAAAAGAAGGGAGGAAAAGGGCCAGAGAGTGTTTAAGACCATACATGACCACTTCTGCTAAACACAAAATAGTTTCCTTCCTTACTTTCAATCTAATTAGACAGAAAGAGCTAATGAGTAGGCAGCAGTGGTGCTTGGTTCAGCTGTTCCAGACCCTAGTGTTTCCTCCTTATTAAAAATAAAGAGACCCAAGGGCTCAATTCGGTAAAAATGCACACAGGGAGGCACATTTCCTTTTTACAAAAATGTTTTGCATTAAAAAACCATATCTGTTTAATAGGTACCAAAAATTAAATGTACAATAGCAAGATCCCTGGCAGTATCTGTCTGCATTTTTGGAAGTGTCTTCAAAGACAGAACATTAGAGTAAGACTCAAAAGACCTGAGTTCCAGTGTCAGCTGTACCATTTACCAGTTGTGTGATCTTGGGCAAAATAAGTAACATCTTGAGCCTCAGCTGCCTTATTATCAAATGAGTATAATGCTCTGCCTGTCTCACAGAGTCTGGGGGAAAGAAAATATTTTGAAAACTATAAAGCACTTTGCTAACACCTACTCAGTCAATAAATATTCACTGAGGGCCTACTAGGTATTAGGCATTGTTTCCCTTCAACTGTTAATGTTATTACCAATATTGCACCCCTTCCAGCTCAGTCATTAGATGTCAATTTCCAATGCAGACAGGTCTGTGGTCTCAAGCCAACCTCTCATTCATCCAGTTTTCTCCCCAGTTGGGGCATTAGTCACTTGCCTCCATCAGGAGACATCTAATGACATCTCAGCCCTAAAAGGCCCTGGAACATGTTAGTACAAATGATGATGGGGACAAGAGCCTCTGCCACCTCTGCTACCCTAGAGGGCCTGATCCTAAGAAGCTTCCAGAATCTTACTCTCCACAACCACAGAACAAGACAGTTCTCATAAGCTGGGCCAGAGGTAGGTAGAGACAGGTAAACAGATGGAAAATCTGCATGGCTAAGTCTTTCCAGTATCAGAGTGCCTGGCTCCACGTCCACACCAGGTGACCTTTACTCCAGCCCACCCCTGCCTTCTATCAGGAAAGACTTCAAGTTTCAGAGGTTAGCAGCTCAGAAGCAGGCTCAGCGTGCTGCCATTCCTGCCCTGACCTTGTTCGTTGGTTTCATCACTGGGTATCTGCCTTATTCTAGAAACCATGCCCTCCTTTGTGCCAGAGGTTCAGCAAGTGTGACCCTGAATTGTTTCCTCTATCTGAATCCTCACCTAATAAACCATTTCACCAAGACCAGAGTCTTACCTTGCTATTACTCCAAAAGACTGTCTTGATGCAGAGATGCAGAACCCATCTGGAGGGCCTCCTGAGACCAGAGCTCTAGGAATTCATCTCCACATCCCCCACTGTGCAGTTCAGTATCTGGCATGTAACGGGCACATAACAAATATTTATAGAATGAAAAGGTTACCCACTGGTCTAGATCACTGCAGACTGTCTGCTCCTATGCCCCTCCCCAGCTCACAGGACCTCCTTGACGAATAAACCAACCATCGCCTGCCACCATGTTCTCTGGTTGCTTTGTTGTTCCAACTGCAGGCCCCTGACAGGGTCTCTGGGTCAAACGTACCTACTCTATTCCCAGTATGTCCTCTTTGCCACTTACCACGTCCTAAAAGCCAAAGTGCTAAGCAAATTCTGAAGTCTGATGGCTGCCTCAGTGTCCCAGACACACCTTTTGCTCCTGGATTCTGAGGGTTAACCTACACTAGAGACTCATTTGGGGCCATCTGGCAATTTTTGGCACCACCCACTTCCCCTTGTCCAGTATGGAAGGGACTCAAGTCCTGTTCAACAAGCACTACTGAACACAAAGCCTGGTGTCATACAGAGGCTCTGCTTAAGATCCTGAGGCAAATGCCTCACTAAAACCTAAGAAAGAAGGGCTTCAGGCAAGTCTAGACTACCAGCACATCAGATTTTGGTTCTGTGAGGCTGCTCTAAACATGAAAATGCAAGTAGGAAACCTTATTTCTGCTTCTTTACATTGCTAGATCAGCAGAGGAAAAGCACATATACAACACAGAAGGAAAATGATGACCTGAGTGTTGGTCCTGGTCTCTTCCACTAATCTGCTGTGTGACCTCAGGAAAGTCACTCTGCTTCTCTAGATTTCTATGTCTTCCTTTGTAAAGTCACAGTCTCAGATGTGATGACCCATTTCTAAAGCCCCTTCTATGCCTGACATTTAGCGATTTCCTTGCTACTCAGACCACAGAATTGACATCATCTGGGAACCTGTTAGAAACAGAGAGTAGCCCTACTGACTCAGACCTATAGAACTAGAATCTACATTTTAACAAGAACCCCAAGTGATTGCACACACATTGAAATTTGAGAAACACTGTTGTGCAGCTTCTCAGGAAGATCCAGGCCAACCTGGGGCATGACATCTTCTGCAAGAAGCTGGAAGAAGAAAGAGTCTGTCACAGGACTTTACTGAATGTGATTAGAAGCAGCTGGCTAGTAGTAAGGGCTGGGGAGAAAATGCTGCAAGATCCTTTTAAACTCAGCTGCAATCCATAAAATGTCTCTCAAGTACTTTGAGTCTCTAAATTTGAAGTCTTTAGATAAAATGACTTTAAAAATACTAATTATGCACGGAAGTCTAACCATGAACCAAGCATTAGTGAATCCAAAGCTCCTTCTGTACTGGCATGCTGCCAGTAGGCATGAACAGAGAGCTCTAAAATCAGCAAGGAGGTCACCTCCGAAACCACAGCATTTCTCCCAGCCTCACCTGTCTCCTGACTGGTCCTCACCTACAGAACTTCAGTCTCAGTTGGAATCTCACAGACAAGACCACATTGAAAGGAACATTGTGTGGGCCTAGTCAGTAGGGCAAAGGTGAGAGAGGGCTACAAACTCTGGGGTCACAGACCCACAGAGTCAGTCCACGGAGGAGAAAGGGAAGAAAGGAAGAAGCAGAGAGGAACCAGCACAGACTGAATAAACTTAGTGGTGAAGACTCCTGCTTCCAAATCCAGGGAGAAGCCAGTTTCTGACTTCTTATCTGTCTCTCCCACAGACTGCAAGCTTTGTGAGGACAGGACTGTAAAACTTATCTCTCTAGCTATAGTGGCCTGCACATAGAAGTCATTCAACAAATGTTTTATGAGTGAATGAATGAACAAACAAACCAATGAAAAAAACAATAAACAAACAAGGACCAAAGATCATTCGCTTATCAGTGTCAGTCAAGACTACCCTTCAAACTCGTGAACTAAGCTTACTCCTCAGTCCAAAAGCCAGAACAGTAGACCCCAAGGGGTCTGGGATATATAAACCTGAAAAAAAAAATGGGATTCAAACTAGCTTGGCATTTTTTTCTGGACCAAGGTATACTAACAAATAGGCTATTCTAACCTATTCCAGGTTTTGTAATGTTTTATGCTACCCTTACCAGAATTTTCAGGCAATAAATTTTTTTCTCTAGAAATTAGATGCTATTTGTATTTTAGTTATTAAATGCAATGTGAAAGTACCCAACATAATCATCGTCTACATTAACATTTGTTGAAACTCAATCTATAGAATTCTATTACTCTATGTCATAAACTAGGAATTTTGCAAACAGCGGAATTACAGAACACTCTGGGCCACCCACTTTTGTGAATATAAAATCACTTAAGTAAGGCAAGCTGACTTTGGTAGAATAGCCTTTATTTTTCATCCACTTACATAACTCTGCATTGTCAAAGTGCACCAATAACTGGTGCTGTCATCTCTCATGCCCCCAAGAAAAAACTCCTTTGGGGCTCTTTCTACATTTATTTTCAATTGCCAGATCCCCAGAGGAAAAAATCAAATCACTGACGCTATTTCAAACTTCATGCTCAAGGCAGCCACTAAGAGGATATTAGGGCAGCTCAGCTTTTGCTCTCTTTGAGACAGGAAGACACCCCACGGCTGTGAAGGAAAGGCAGGACACGTGTGTGGACATTCAAAATATAGCAAGAAAACCCAAAACAACAGAAAGACAAGAGGAGCTGGAGGAAAAAGTCATTTGGAACTATGAATCATCCCAAGGTAACTTATTATGTGTTTATATAAGAAGCAAAATGAGCTTTCGGCATTGCCATTCATTCATTGTTTTAGCCATTCATGCATTTGTTCAGCAAACATTTATTGGGTACCCATTATATGCCAGGCGCTGTGCTAGGTAGGCAGGCAGCAGGACATCAGCCTACTACTGCTTACTATGTTCCTGCCACTCTAGCCTTCCTTCAACCTTTTGCAAGGTTGTTTCATGCTTCAACACAGTTCTCTGTGTAAATGTTTCCTCTTCCAAGAGGCCTTGCCTGATTTATTCCCCCATCCCACCCTGGACTAGATTAGGCTTCTCTGTTGTATATTCCTACAGCATTTCCTTTTTAACATTCTACACATCCATCATTACTTTATAGTCTCAGATAGATGGTAAGCTCCATGTGAGCAGGGATTGCCTCTCCAGTTACAAGCACAGAGGCTAGAATATAGTAGGATTCAATATACATTCACTGAACAAATGAACAAGCTGGGATTTATAGGCAAGCTACAGGCTCTGAGAGGTATAGCAGAATAAGTGCAGGATTTGGAGCTCAAATCTGAACCCTAGCTCTACCACTCACTACCTAGGTCACCTTAAGCAAGTCCCATAATCTTTCTGAGCCTTAGTTCCTCATCTGTGAAACAGAGACAAAACTTCATAGAGATGTAGTGAAGATTAAATAACATGATGTGCGTAAAGTAACTGGCACAAAATAGATGCTCAACAAATACTATCCTCCTACCCACTTCCCAACTTTGCCTATAGTTAAGATTCTTAAGGAGTTGACAACACCAAGGCAGGGCCCCAATTCTATCAGAACTCATCAAGACAGGATTCAGGCACAGAAATAAGGGAAGATCAAAGATAGCATCCCAGATGACATCTTACTGACTCCCGAGCTTTGAACTTGAGCTCCTTCAATTTGTCTGACCAAGGTACAATACTAGGCCCAGGACTGAACCTGCAGATGGAGGATCCAATGGCTGCAGCCATGGGAAGAAGATGGCAGAGACTAAGCCCATTCCTTTTGGCTTTTGAAGCATTTAGACAAAAGCATACAAAACTCCCTTCCCCATCTATGCTGTCCATAGGTAACTCAATGGAAGCAAAGGTCTACAAGTAAGCTTAGTTAGACCAGTGAGGCTAAAGGCAGCACAGCACAACAGGAGGAGTACACCTAGAATCAGATGACCAGGTTCAAGTCCAAACTCTGCCATCTACTGGATGTGTGATTTGAGACAAGAGTTTCCCTTATTCAGTTCTCATTTCACCATCTGTAAACCAAGGGGATCAGACTAGGATAGTGTCTAAGGGCCCTTACAGTGCGAAAGATCTGAGATGCTAGATGCATGTCAGTCAGCTGTAATCAGCAGGCAAAAGGAGAACTCTTCAATCACGCACACCACTGAGCTGACGTCTGCTACACTGCTCTCAATTACACTGCAGAAAAAATGGTCATAAGGAAGAGCTAATATGGTATTTCCTGAGCCTATTTAGTCTCCCAATTCAGCACTGCACCTGTTCCTTCTGCATTTGCAATTTACTAGATAATATCATCACAGGCACTCCCTGAAACAGCTACCATTTATTTGTCACTTGCTTCTGTATTTCAGGTATTATTTCTTATTTTAAATAAGATTAGGTAGAGTATTAGAAAGACTAATCAATACAATTGTCAAATGAAATTTACCCAGAAAACAATTTTCTCCTTTGTTTCCATTGTAATAACAGCAATATCTATAATGAACTGTTGACCTGCAATAAAAATCAGACTACTATCAGAAAGAACATAGGGGCAAAAATATAATGCCTACTTCACAAACATGTAATGTCACACACAGTAAGGTAGCCCATTCATAACCCAGAACCTTTTTCTTACAGAAACACTGTAAATAATACTCAATGTCCTGGGCCTGCTGCCTTGCAATGCTAACCACCTCCACCCAAACACATACCCAACATTCACTAAATGCCATTTAACATGTCCTAGCCATTCTTCTTAGGGCTGGAGAAACACAGTAATAAGACACAATTACTGTCCCTAAACAAAATCTCAGCCTAAAGGTCAAGTGGTCCCAACTGTGAAAGAAAAAGTGGCAGACTGGAACCCAGTCCATATGTCACAAGGTGACTTCTGTGAGCACTTAGGCCAAAGAATGGACTGCAAAACATCACCCAATATCTACATTATAAAAGACCACTTAATACTGGGGCTGTGGTTCTCAAAGCATAGTCCCAGACCTTAAGTATCAACACTACCTGGGAACTTGTTAGAAACCAAATTCTCAGGCTCCTTCCCAGACCTACTGAATCAGAAACTCTGGGAGTGACGCCCAGCAATCCGTGTTTTAACAAGTCCTCCAAGTGATTCTGATGCATGCTTAGGTTTGAGAGTCACCTTAAAGCATCCAAACTGCTGCATGTTTGCAGTAAAAATAGAAAGCTAAGCTTTCAATTAAACCTAAGAGAAAAGCAATAAAACTGGGTAAGAATAGGTTTTTCGATGTATCTTAAATATTGGTGTTCTGGAAAAAAAAAAAAAAAAAACAGCCTTGTCAGAGAAGGAGGAGAAAGAAATGCTGTGCTAATGCAATAGGGAATGTCTGTGCGTGTTCAAAAACTTCTGAGGCCTAAGGCCCTAGGCCTTTACCTGTGTGGTGCTTCACTTCCAAATATAGGCCTTTTCTTCAACTGAAAGCCCATCACTTCAGAGGGTGTTCCCACACATTCACTGGCACACCTCTCAGACTTAGCAATCATAATTAAGGTCACTTTTTAAAAAAACTCATAAATAAGAGGATGGAAAGTAAGAAGGAAAGGAGCAATAAATGTTCCCGGGGTCAATAAATTTTAAAATGAAGGTAGAATTTTTGAAAGGATGGAAAAATAAATGTGTGCACATATGAGAAAGAGGTTGCTTAAAGTTGAATTTGTTCAGCTCTGAATAAAAAAAGAAAGATGGGAGGATCAGCCCTAAGAGGAGAAAGGAGCCACAGAAGGAGAAAAGAGGTAATGAAGGAATATTGAAACATTTCTTAGCCTCTGCCACCAGGTGGTGAAATCGACCCAGCGCAGCTTAGTTGCTGTCCAGAGCTACTGTTTTGATTTATCTTTCCTTGTTTGTCATTGCATTGCGGTGGGAATAGAGATGCAGAACAAATGGAGATGCAGAGCAACTTCAAGCTGGATGGCTGGGAGCAGGGAGAGTATAATGAGAAATGGATTGTTTTTATGCATACTAATTCAGTGGCCCTAATTAAAGAGCATTATTATATTTTAAAATGCATGGACAACCATGTAATAAAAAGTGCTCATGATGATAAAGGCTATACTGAATTATACATTAATGTTTAACTCCAACTAAGTTTTAAAATAATACATTTGACTTTAAAATATCTATTTTCCTGGAATGAAACTCAATGTCAGGTTAGGTCTAACGTTATCATCCAAATGCAATTTTCCTCCAGTATACCACAAAATGTTGAATACTGAGGAAGACAATAATAATGAAAAGTCAGCTGTACTATAACAGCAAATTTCCTGTAGAGATGATTTGAGGTTCTACAGGTCACAAAGGAAAAGATACACATGGTAATCATAAATCCATCTAAAGATAGTTCATTTCTATCATCCTTCATTTTAAATGGAGGCTTAAACAACTCTTGGCTTGGAGGGTTGTAAATTTAATAATGTTGTTCCAATTCACTGCTAGTCCTCATTGATTTTCTCTTATTTTAATCTGTATTGATAGATTAATGTCATCCTGTGACATCCAAATGTCAAACTGAAGAAGAAAAATGATATGCATTGAGTTGGACTTCTATTGGAAAGAGCATTAAACCGAGTATCAAGAGACCTGGCTTCTAACATGCTCAGTCACTACTAGCTACTGTCCCTGGGAAAGTCACTCCATCTATCTGGGCTTCAGGCTCCTCATATATAAAATTAAACAATAATATCTGCCATAATTCACCAAATTGTTGTGATAAGCAGATCAGAAAACAAAAAGTTGTTACTATGAGACAGTACCTATATTCCCTTAAGTTCAAAACAAATAAACCCTCTATTGAAGAACAAACTACTTGTAAAATATTTTAAAATTAGGCACAAAAAGATGCAGTTTAAAGTATTACAAATATGTAGGTGGGCAAGAAGGAAAACTGGAAAATAGTTCTCAGTGTTGTTGAATCCCTACATTTTGGATCATCAAAATAAGTGTCTTTGGAAAATTTGAGTTTGAATATTTCCAAATGTTGCTGCAGTTACCATAGCAACAGACAGGCCCAGTCAGTTGAGTCAATCAATAATGGCCATGAACAAGTGGCTCTGCTTTTCCTAAGATGACAGCCACAAGAAAGTTTCTACTAAAGTTGGTACCCCTAGGTTCATACTTCTCTGCAACGTTCAGTGTCAAAATGTTCATGGAATTAACAAGGCTCAAGTGGTTTTCAGAATAAATTGAATAATAAAAAACACTAGAATTTTTTTTAAATATTGAGATCCTTAAATGAAAGGTATTGTCTGGGTATACATATCACTGCCATTATCCAGGGAGAGATACCAGTCAAATAGATCTAGGGACAATTTACTCTGAATGTTTCTTTAACTGCTATATTAATAAAAGGTAATATAATACATGTAAATATGCACTCAGCAAAACAAGAGCTTGCAATCGCTCTCAATTATTAATGGATATTAAAATTCAGACAAGCCAAACCATCCCTCAAACAATTCAGATCACAGAGCTAGACAAATATTAGCTTGCTTCCCAGCTGGTAACCCAAACAGAGTTCAATCTAGTTATTCATTCAGGAAAAAAGAAACTGCCTATGTCATTTATCTTTAATTCATTGTCCTGTTGAATACATATATCCAACAACTCTCCTCTAGGTCAGACCACTACTTAGACATTACTTCCACTATTAACTTCAACAGTAGTCCACTTAAATAAAATGGGACAATGACTGTGAGAACTTAATGTAAAAACTTTATAAAGACCCCCTAATCCTCTGGCAATTCTAAAACAGATCCCTAGGCTTCAGGCTATATGACATTTGTACCTATGGAAGAAAGAGCAATGTGTATTGACTAACCCCAACCACATGAATTTCTAATAAAACTGTATAATGAGAAATTTTATCCTGATTTTTTTTGCATAAGTAAATGAAATTATTTGTAGAAAGAAAACTTCATCTACAATTCCACCACCTAATACCATGTCACATCTTTTTTTCATTATTCAACATTCCCTTCAAATCCATATCTAAGCATAAACAGAATTTTCACTCAAAGACATGACCCAGGTCCTATTTCTCACTTAATTTAGACAAAGATTTTCTCAAAACTAAGTTCTATAGGGCCCTAGTGCTCCTGGATGTGCCTCAGGAGCCACCACAAAGGGAACCTGCTGGAAGGCAGCCAAGTGATAAGGCTTCCTTCTCCCACCCCCCATCCCTATTCCCAATTCAACCAGAACAGTTATATTTTTATATTTTTATCTGTTTTAGATTTTGAGGCTCTGCATATAATTTCAAAATAAAATAAAATAAAAATGGCATATTACTGCTAAGCATTTAAAAATAAAAGAATGTTTCCAGCACCTTGGGCGGCCAAGGTAGGAGGATTGCTTGAGGCCAATAGTTTGAGACTAAACTCAGACATAGTGGCCCATGTCTCTACAAAAAAAAATTTTTTTTAACTAGCCAGGCATATGCCACCAGATACTCAAGAAGCTGAGATGGGAGGATCTGCTTGAGCTCGGGAGTTTGAGGCTGCAGTGAGCTGTGATAGCACCACTGTATTCCAGCCTGGGCAACAGAGGGAGACAAAACAAAACCAAAACAAAACAAAAACACCAAAAACTAAGAATGTACAGAATCATGTAATTTTAGAGCTGGACAGAACCTTAGAGAACCAATTATTTTATTTTATAGATGCTAAAAGAAGGCACAATGAGAAGAAAGACTTATCCATGTTTATACAGGCAATTAGGAACGAGAATTGGATCCTAGGTCTCTATACCCAACACAAAAGCCTTATTCGTAATTCAGGAACCATTCATTCACTCATTCAGTAAATATTTATCAAATGCTACTGTATGCCAGGCAGTGACTGAAGAACTGAGAAGTCAAGAAACAACCACAACAACGAAAACCCTGCCCCTATGGTACTTACAGTTTAGTAGAGGAAGATAAATAATAAACACAACAAATGAGTAAAGAATACAGTATATTGGCAAGTGATAAAGCAAAGAGGGGAGATGGGGCAGCAGAGTGGAGGGAGCAGGATTAGAGGTTACAATTGATGAATTTCCTCAAAGATCACTGCCATTCAGTCTTTATGCGGATATGTGTGTTTGTGCTATAATTGATTAATTCAGGCTCACCAATTCAGAAAAGGAAATAATCTAATGGTAAATCTGCCTAAAATTTCCCAGGACTCTACCTATTCTTCTAATAGCATCCAAAGTAAATCAGTATAACAAGCAGAATGTTAAAACTATTTGGTAAAAATGTTAAACAGCACCTTAGAAGCACATACAAGCATGATATTAATTGCTGCACTTGGCTCCACAACAAACCAAGAATGTGGCCAAAAAGAATTAGAAGTGAGGACCTAGCTGCCAGGTTTATTCTTCTGGGTAATACTGGATAAGATGATTAAGTTCTCTGAGCCTGAGTTTCCTTATCTATACAATAAGAGGGCAGGGTAAGATATTCTCTGAGGTTCTACATTATCATTTAAATATCAAAGCCCCCTAATGTGCCGAAAGCATTATGTAATATCTTAGTAGTCATATCAGCATTACGATTTGAATCCAAAGTAGCCCTAATAATAACACATTACATTTATAGAATTCTCCGGTTTTCAATGTGTTTTCACATTCATTATTCTCATCTGACAAGTAACAGAACAGCATTTTTTTTTCATGTTCTAATAAAGAAGGCTGGCCCTTCAGTCAGTCCAAGGTAATATGAAGCTTCCTGCTCTCTAGGGCCTACACTCTGGTCCAAATGTGGCTCCAGCCAAGGAAACCAACAAGCACCTCACAGAGAGACTCACAGAGTTACGGGTTCCATTCATTAGGGTTAAGGATGCCAAGAGTACATGAGATACCATTTCGTGGGTAAAGGGAGTTTTCAAATGAAGTACTTCAGATGCTCAGGCATCTGCCACTATACCAGTGATGAGTGTAGGGATCAAGGATGAGAATGTGAACTTTAATGATTCTTGCCATCCTAAATATGTGTCAAGAACCTTTTAAAAATCTGTATCTTTTCATCCAGGAATCCTATTCCTAGAAATCCTTCCTGAGAAAATAATTAGAGATTTGACCAAAGATTTAAGTACGAAGATGCTGATCATAGCATGATTTTTGGTAGCAAAAACTTGGGAACAACCTAAATTTCCAAAAATAATCACATAAATTATGGCATATTCAAATAATAAAATATTATTTTTAAATGTTAGTTACTTTAAAGAATATTTAAGTAATATAAGTAAATGTTCCTAATATAATTATAGGTGGAAATATGAATATAAAGCAAACACACTACCTATAATATCTCATATTTTTTTAAAATACATGTAGAAAAAAATATTTAAAATGTACTACAATGGGCCGGGCATGGTGGCTCATTCCCATACCTATAATCCCAACACTTTGGGAAGCCGAGGTGGGTGGATCATTAGAAGCCAGGAATTCAAGACTAGCCTGGCCAACAAAATAAAATCCCATCTCTACTAAAAAAGAAATACAAAAAATAGCCAGGCGTGGTGGTGCGTGTCCGTAGTCCCAGCTACTTGGGAGGCTGAGGCATGAGAATTGCTTCAACCCAGGAGGTAGAGGTAGCAGTGAGCCGAGATTGTGCCACTGAACTCCCGCCTGGGTGACAGAGAAAGACCCTACCTCAAAAATAATAATAATAATAATAAATAAAATAAAATGTATCACAATGGTATAAGTGGTTTTCCCTAGGTTGTGAAATTACAGATGATTTTGATGTTCCACAATTCTACAATGAGCATGCACTCTTTCTATAACACAAAATTTAATATTATTTTTTTAAATTCCTGTCCTACCTACCTCACAGAGGTAGATAAAAAACAATGTAAGGATGAGCTTTCTAACAGTAAGAACTATCCTAAAATGGAATCTCTGGGGAGAGAGTTCAAGCTAGCAGTATATGACCACATGGCCCCTGATTAGGTTAGACCTTAGAGACCTGGGATCTACAGCCCCTTGTGAAATCTCTCTACCCACAGAATATGTTAGCCCATCCTTCCTGCCGAGTACCCTGATGCTCAGTGGCACATACTATTGAGGATAAAGCAAGTAGTCAGTGGCCAAGAAATAGAGATCCTCCAGGGGAACAACCCTAGCAGTCAATGGTCACTATGCCATTACCAGCTTGGCCACTATGCTATTACCAGCTTCTAACACCACAAGTGGTAAAAGCCCCTCTGTCCAGCAAACATATTGCTAGGACCTCTGCTACTGGTTCTTGGACACTGTGCTCATGGTAACTTCTCTGAGGACCTAAAGTGGTCCAAAGGCTTCACTTTGCAGCTGTGGTCCCATATATGCCATGGAAAAGGAAAGGAGGAGTAAGACTGTCAAATACAACCATCAGACATTTTATGCTTGACCCATCATTGGTTTGGCCCACCAAGTGTTTTAAAAGGCAATATAGTAGGGATTTGACTTGGTCACAATATAATATAAGCATCTCAACTTATACTTATATCCCTACAAGCACCTAAGCTTCAGACAGGAAAAGTGAGAGGCAAAGTGACTTGTTGAAAGCCACACAGCAAGTTATCAGCAAGCTAGGTTTAGAACCCAAGTGTCCTGGCTTCCAATTCCATGTGTTACATTGCAGAATCCCTGGCTCCTCAGGGACCCTAGACCCCTGATATCAGGAAGGACCCCAGATCCCTGATATTAGGAAGGACCCCAGACTCTGCTACCTCCTATGGTTCTCTTTACCCAAGACTGCAGGACACTTTAGTTATTAAGTTGTCAGTGACCGAGACATGAGGAAATATGAAGTTCATACTTGTAGTTAGGAGTAACTGACAGCAAGCAAACAGAAAAACACAGGACATCCTAGGAACATATGGGTATACTGGGTACTCTAGACCCAAAGTTTTATATAGGAAGTGAAATAGCATGTAATGCTAACTAGATCTATGATACAAGTGAACATCCATACTCCTCACCGGAGGAGAGAAGCAGAAATACTTCATGGGTATCAGAAGAGGCTGGAGCAATGGACGAATGGGTGTTAGAAAAAAAATCATCAATTTCTACCTTGGTTTCTTGGTCCTCCTTAGCCTGGCTGCAGATTTCCTCTCATCAGAGAACTATTATAGGATAGAGCATCATAAATGTAATAAATTCTGAATGAAAGAATGTTTATTGTGGACTCTTTATTTAAGATGGTGACTCTATCACCGAGGGAAGGGGTGAAGGGGTCTGGTGTGTTATATTTTTCCTAGCATTCCACATTCTCATATTATTAGAAAAGAAATGTTAAAAGAGTAGAAGGTGGAGCAGGAATAGGAAGACAAGAGTGGCAGAACAAGGAGAACGAGAAGGGAAGGTTGGGGTAGAGAAAAGACATAAGAATAGAAAAGCATTAACAGTAAACAAGTTAGACGACAATCCTGGAAATATAAGTTATTTTCTTTCTAATTTAAAAAGGAAAGTAGACTTCATTATTCAGACTTCTATTCACTCACCAACCTGTCTTCAGCTCCCTCCCCCGCCTAATGGCTTCCAAGATAATGTAAATCAGGTAAATCAGGCAAGAGTATTTGAGTGTGGACAGAAAAATCTACCTCCCCTCATCCCCACCTGTTGCACTGGAACACTCTGAAATGCCATGAGTCTTCTCAGCTGGGAAGACTGCTAAGAATGGTGAATTAATTTGGGCATTTCAGTGCAGAGAAGCTGAGATGCCACCTCACTGCATGAATACAGTATGCTGAAGGCTTCCTCTGGATCACCAGGTATGCCTAGGCATCACAGGCAGTGTGACTCCTGAGGGATGGGGCAGCCCTTGGGGGAAAGGGAGAGCCAATGAGTCAGAAGGGAGCAATGACACAAGGGATATCCCAAAAGTGCAAACACAAAGCAAAGGACAGCCTTTGGGTCAAATCCATAGCTCTGTGGAACCCTGTCCAACTGGCAGCAGATGGCTGTTCTATTCTAGACTTGGCCATTACCCTTGAGAAAACCTCTTTGGTAATGGGGTTGTCAGTCCCTTTCTCAGTCTAATGTTCACACATCACCAGGACACGCAACCAAGAATGTCACAAATATTTTCAGTGACATTTGAAAATCAGAAGGAACAATTAGTTACTTATTTGGAATTAAACATGTTTATTACAGAGGAAAAAGCCCCAGAAAAACTTTTCTAATAAAACAGGCAATATACTCTCCAGCCTGGTTCCTCCTTTCCACCTCCAGTCTAACAAAGAAGAAGAAAGCTGAATGGGACGGGGTCTAGCAAATGAACTGAGTCCAGTATGGTAGGTTCAATAGGGAAGTTACAATAGCACGTTTCAGACCAAAAAAGAGCGGTCAAAGAAAACCCAAGTCACCTTGGACTCTAAACATTCCTCTCCTCGTGGGCAAGATACCAATATCCCAGGATGCTAACAAGGCCATCTGGGATAGAGGAAAAGATGGTTCATGGTGAGTCAAGATTATCTAGGTGGCAGGCCCCGCTCGGCTATGCAGCATGCTTAGCCTCTTTTGAGTTCCAGTGACCCCCCCACCCACCCAACTGTAAAACAGAAACAATAACATGTATATAACTTATTATTACTACCGGTAGAAATAAACAAGACAGTGTACATGTAGAATGCTAGGTAAGGAAGCCCTCAATGTCAGTTTCCCATGCTCTGCCCAAACCTACACACAACCATTTCTTTGAAAAATGGTGATCAGTCTTTTTTTTTTTCTCTCTCTCTCTCATTCTGTTGTCCATGCTAGAGTGCAGTGGTATGATCATAGCTCACTGCAGCCTTGAACTCCCAGGCTCAAAAGATCCCCCTGCCTCAGCCTCCCAGGTAGCTGAGACTACGGGGACATGCCACCATGACCAGCTTGATGATCAGTCTTACAGCCCCTTTCTAGTGTTCCTTCAGTCTTACACTGGAGAAAGTGCAAAGGCTGAGATATGGACCACTTCCCAAGGTCAGACCACCCACTGCTCAAGGCAGGCTCCAAGTCGCTGTACTTCTGCTGAATTGTGGCCAAAAGCACTACAAATAAATTTTCTTTTTCCTCACAATTTGGTTTCTCCACCAAAATTTATTATAAACATTTTTAAACACACAGAAAAGTTTGAACATACAGAAAGACTTAAATAATTATACAATGAACACTCATATTTCTACTACCTAGATTCTACAGTTAACATTTTGCTGTATTTGCTTTAATCATATATCTAGCCATCCCTCTCTCTATTCACCAATCTATCTTTTTAAATGTATTTTAAAATAAGTTGTAAATACAAGTGTCCTTCACATATGCTGATGAGTTTTTCCTCCAATTTTAAAAATTGTGGGAAATATACATAACATAAAATTTACCATCTTAACCATTTTTAAGTGTACAGTTCAGTGGTATGAAGTATATTCACACTGTTCTACAACCATCACCACCATCCATCTCCAGAAGTCTTTTCATCTTGCAAAACTAAAACTCTGTACCCATCCCAGAATCATACAGTATCTGTCTTTTTGTGAACTAGCTGATTTTGCTTATCTTAAGGTCCTCAAGGTTCATCTATGTTGTAGTATGTGTCAGGATTTCCTTCCTTTTTAAGACTGAATGATATTCCATTGTGTATATATATCACATTTTATTTATCATCTATCCTTTGATGGACACTTGGGTTGCTTCCACTTTCTCGGTATTGTGAATAGTGGTGCTATGTACATGGGTATGCATATATATCTTCGAGATTCTGCTTTCAACTCTTTTAGAGATATATCCAGAAGTGGAATTGCTGGATCATATGGTAATTCTATTTTTAATGCTCTGAGGAACTGTCATGCTGTTTTCCACAGCAGCTGCACTATTTTACATTTCCACTAACAATGCACAAGGGTTCCAATTTCTCTACATTCTGGCCATCACTTCTTATTTTCTGTTTGTTTGGTATAGTAGCCCTTCTAATAGGTGTTAGGTGGTATCTCATTGTGGTTTTGATTTGTATTTCTCTAATGATTAGGGTTGTTGGGCATCTTTTCACATACTTTTGGTCATTTGTATAGTATCTTTAGAAAAATGTCCATTCAAGTCCTTTGCTCTTTTTAAAAATTAGGCTGTTTGGTTTTTGTTGTTGCTGAGACACAGTAGTTTTATAGCAAATCTTGAAGTCAGGTTAGGTGGATCTTGTAACTTCATTCTTCTTTTCCAAGATTACTTTGGATAGTCACAGCCTTTTATGTTTCCATATAAGTATCAGAATCAGCTTATCAACTTCTACCCCCAAAAAAGCCTCTAGAGATTTTGATTGGGGTTGCTTTAAATCTACAAATCAACTTGGGAAGACCTGACAAGTTAACAACATTGAGTTTTCCAATCTATGAATGTGATATATCGCTCTTAATTGGGTCTTTAACTTTCCCCGGCAGTGTTTTGCAGTTTTTATGTACAAGTCTTGCACATTTTTGTTAAGTTTATACCTAAATATTTTGTACTTTTTGATACAACTGTAAAATTATCATTGTAAAAAAACTGCTTTTTAAAAATTTTCCAATTCTTTGATGCTACTATATAAAAAAATAGTTGATTTTTGAACATTGATTTTGTACCTTGCTAGATTGCCATCTTGGTTCTAATAGTTATTTTATAGATTGGTTAGATTTTATAGTTCAACAATCATATCATCTGTGAATAGAAATAGATTTTCTTCTTCTTTTCTGGTTTTAAGTCTTTTGTTGCTTTTTCTTGCTTTATGGCACTGGCTAGAACCTCCATCCAGTATAATAGAGAATAAAAATGGTGAGATGACATACTTGCTCATTCTGATCTGAGAAGGAATACATTAAATTTTTCACCATCAATTATCATGCTAGTGCTTTATAAGTGCCCTTTATTAAACTGCAGAAATTCCCTTCCATTTCTAATTTTCTAAGTTTTTAATCACAAATAAACGTTAAATTTTGTCAATGATTTCTCCACATCTGTTGAAGTTATTATTATGGCTTTTCTCCTTTATTTTGTTAACACATGATGAATTAAATTGATTTTCAAGTGAAAAAGCAAGCTTTCATTCCTGAGATAACACAGTTTGGTCATGATATATTATCCTTTTTAAATATTAATGGATTTGATTTGCTAATATTTTGTTGCAGATTTTTGTGTTTACATTCATAAGGGATACTAATCTATAATTTTCTTTTTTGTAAAAATGTCTTTGGTATCAGAATTATGCTAACTTCATAAAACAAATTTGGAAGTGTCCCCTCCTCCTTTATTTTCTGAGTTTGTGTAAAAATGGTACTATTTCCTTACTTAAATGTCTGATAAAGTTTATCAGAAAAACCACCTAGGCCTAAAGAGTTCTTTGTGGAAAAGTTTTTGATAATAAATTGATTTCTTTACTAGACATACAATCTGATTTTCTATTTCATCTTGTGTTTCTGTACATTGCAGTTTTTCAAAAAATCCATTTTATCTAAGTTGCTGAATTTATAGGCATAAAGTTATTTGTAATATTTCTTTAGTCTCCTTTAATGTCTATACAATCTGTAGTGATACACCTACTTTCATTTCTAACATTTGCATTTTGTGACCTTGTTTTTCTTGATAGTCCAGGTAGTGCTTTATCAATATTGTTGATATTCTCAAAGAATTGCTTTTGAATTTTTATTTTTCTCTCCTTTCTATTTCATTAACTTCTGTTCTTTCCTTTATTATTTTCTCTTTCTATTTACTTCAGGTTTATTTTTCCTCTTTTTCCAACTTCTAAAGGTAGAACATTAAGCGGCTGAATTTAGTCCTTTTTCTTTTCTAATATATGCATTTAAAGAAATAAATTTCCCTCAAAGTACTGCTTTAGCTACATCCCACAAACACTAATGTGCTCTACTTTCATTATTGTTCAAAGTTTTTAAAATCTTTTTATTTTGAAGTAAATTCACACCTAGAGAAAAGTTGAAAGAACCACACAAAGAACTCCTGTTTACAATTAACTCATATTCCCAAATCTTAATGTTTCACTCGCTTTGCTCTCTATACTCCCTCCCTCCGTCCCTCCCTTCCTTTCTTTCTTTTTTCTTTTTTCTTTTTTTTTTTTTGAGACAGACTCTGGCTCTGTCGCCCAGGCTAGCGATCTTGGATCACTGCAACCTCCACCTCCCAGGTTCAAGCAATTCTCCTGCCTCAGCCTTCCAAGTAGCTGAGACTACAGGTATGTGCTACCAAGCCCAGCTAATTTTTTGTATTTTTAGTACAGATGGAGTTTCATCATGTTAGCCAGGATTGTCTCCATCTTCTCCATCTCCTGACCTCATGATCCACTCGCCTTGGCCTCCCCAAGTGCTGGGATTTACAGGCGTGAGCCACCATGCCCGGCCTTTATTTTTTTCTAAACTGTCTCTGAGCAAGTTGCTAAACTTGGTGCCCCATTATTCTAATATGTCAGTGTGTTTGCCACCAAAATTGACATCACTCTCTACATAACAATTCAACCATCAAAACTAAAAAATGAACACTGATACGTAATTTTCAAGAAGCTTCAGACTCCATTTAGGTTCTACCAATTGCCCAGATAATGTCCTTTACAACAAAAGGATCCAGTTCACAACTGTACATTTCATTTAGTTGCTATGTCTCTTTAGAATCTTTCAACCTGAAACAGTTCCTAACTTCCAGACCTTGACACTTGTGAAGAATGTGCCTGCTTTTGGTCACTCTCCATTTCCTTCAGGTAGTTTTTTTCACATTTTTTCTGAGTTTATAGTTGATTTCTGTAGGAGGACTGGTCTGATAGAAACTACTGCACCACTACCAGAAATGGAATTGAGATGAGATTCAATCATCTTCTGAGCACAGATACTGCATGAAAAACCTGCTTCTCTCTGTTTGATTAGCACGACAGATCTCACACTTACAAAACAGGAACAGCTATATTATACAGCCTCATAAACTTTCATAAACCTTTTCCAAATATCTACTTCATTATTATAATTAAGATGATGCCAACATAGAATTAAAAGATCAAATAGTAGAGCAAGGTATAAAATGAAAAGAAAAAGCCTTCCTGTCTAACATTAAAAGAATGATCTCATGAACAGAGTCTCTCTATTCTATGCTTGCCATATCAGTGATAAGAAAACTAGAGGAAACTTAGGCTGGAAATCAAAAGATATAAGTTTCCAGTCCTAATTCTACTGCTCCAAAAATGGCCTTAAATAAGCCACTTACTCATATTTGATACACAATTAGCACTTTTCTCAGCTGCTAGGAGTATATTAAACTGCTCTGTGCCTAAGTTTCCTTATCTGAAAAACATACATACCACAAATCATCTTTTCTATATGCCTCCTAGGTAGGAAACAAAATGATTTAATAATGTATGTTTGAGTGTGCTGAAAGCTGAAAGCTTAATACAAATGTAATAATACATCAGGTATTACACCTCTGGAAAAATCAAATGGAAATTAGAAGCCTTGGTTGGAACATAGAAGAATCTATGCTCTATTTAGTTTTATATTATTATACTATCTATACCTGCACTGTACAGTATGGTAGCTACTAGCCACATGTGGCTACTGAAATTTGAATTAAAATTAAATAAAATTAAAAATTCAGTCACTTGGTTACATTAACCATATTTCAAGTGTTAAGTAGCCACATGTGGTTATTAGCTATTGTATTAGACTGATACAGACCACTTCCATCATCCTAGAAAGTTCCACTGGACAGCACTGATCCATACAATTTTATACTATGTATTCTCTTACTTGCCTGATTTGAATGTTATTGTTGTGGAATTAATACACAGCAGCTAGCCTGCCACTATAAAACAAAACAAACAAAACAAATAAACCCTGCACTTTGGGAGGCTGAGGCAGGCGGATCACCTGGGGTCAGGAGTTCAACACCCGACTGACTAACACGGAGAAACCCCGTCTCTACTAAAAAAAAAAAAAAAAATTAGCCAGGCATGGTGGCACGTGCCTGTAATCCCAGCTACTCGGGAGGCTGAGGCAGGAGAATCGCTTGAACCCAGGAGGCGGAGGTTGCGGTGAGCCGAGATCGCGCCATTGCACTCCAGCCTGGGAAACAAGAGTGAAACTCTGTCTCAAAAAACCAAAAAATAAAAACTCAAAGGTGAAAAGAAATTGGTCTCCAGGTGATTAAGAGCTCTAGCCAAACTAGAATGGTACTGGCCTTAGAACTTTAGAAGAACCCTTGAAACTGCTTCTCATTATACAGATTAGGAAACTGAGGCTCAGAGAAAGCAAAGTCTCTGGTCCTAGGTCCCATAGGCAGTCAACATCAGAGATGAAAATGGAATCCTGGTACGCAGCAGCATAGGCTTTGCAGTAGGATCAGGGTTTTACTAGCAACGTTGTCATTTACTAATCATGTGACCCTGGACTAGTGACCACCTCCGAGTCTCACTCTCTTCAACTGCAAACAGAAGAATAATAATCCCTACTCTGCACGACTGCCATGAGAATTAAAGAGAGGGTGCCTAGAAAGTGCTTAGGAGAGAACTTGGCATCTACTGGGACTTGGAGAATGCTACCTGCTGTCATTATTAGCAAATACATTGCTCTTTCCACTGAATCCCAGACCCTGATCAGGGAGGCTGTGGCCACCAGATGGATCATCATCATGGAGCTAGTGAGTGTTGTAAGGCACGGGGAAATTACGCAGCTTGACAAAATGTACCAGGGGAGCAGAATGATAAATGCATTATACAGCAGTAACTACAGAACTGCTCCCAAAAGTCCCCGTGCAACAGCAGAAATTTCACCTTGAGGGGTGCAAAGGGAGATGCACCATTTGTGTGCCTCTGTGCTGTCACCCTAAAATAGGTG
This sequence comes from Colobus angolensis palliatus, assembly GCF_000951035.1. Lineage (NCBI taxonomy): Eukaryota > Metazoa > Chordata > Mammalia > Primates > Cercopithecidae > Colobus > Colobus angolensis. Next base: position 1,418,439 of record NW_012114755.1, read on the forward strand.
TCTAAGGAACAGAGCAATGCAGATTGAAAAAGATGCCTATATTCCTATGACCCTCATGCTGAGACTGCTGGAGGAGTCAGCATTCTGTTTTTGCTTCTCTCCCTCCAGAACTAATACATTGTAACTCTGTTAGCAGCCAGTACAGCGATCTCATGACAGACCTCTCCAAGCCTGCTTCAGAGTAGATGGAGATGGAGCCCCCAAGGCTTCTCCAAGTGCCTGCCATGTGACCTAGCCCCTCACTCCCTGCCTAACAGGGTATGACAAAAAAAAATCATAAGATACAGTGCCCACTCAGTAGCACCATACAATTTCCTCGGGAAGACCACCACACATGGGATAATCAGATGTTACAATACAATCAAATATTAATAGGTGATTCGAACTTTGAGTTAAGATTTCCATTCAATTCAATAACAAATTCCAACCATTTGCTTTCGGACAGGCACTGTGTTATGCACTAAAGTTACAGTCACAATCAAGATATGGTGCCCATCCTCAAGTAGCTCATACTTGAAATGGCAACTGAAGTTGTCCAGAAAAGATTCCACTGGGCAAGCTCTAATCTGAGCCTTGTAAAGTGGTACACTTTGGATGTACAGGTAAGGGGGCTAGGACTGAGATACTCCAAAACTCATTCTTCCCGCCACTGTAAACAGAAACAACACAAACCCAAGAAAGAATGATGAGGAATTAAAGTATCTTTTTGCAAGTCTTCAAAGGCATGTTTTACTGTACCAGCTTTAAAGTAGTGGTTTCTGGGGAAGGAAAACCTCTTGGCTGCCTTTGTTTGCCTCCACTAGTTTGTTCCCAGATACCAAGGAGGGACAAATGAGCTCTTACAGGCTCTGCCAGAAGACTGGCACATCTGGACTTCTAGGGGTTGGGGTGACCACCAAGCCACAGTCACCTCTTTGCCCTTCAACCTGGAAAACCACCATCCAGTTACCTGTATGTCCTCTAGTCCACACTGCTGCCACTATGTTAGCTCTGCTATTTCTCAGCTTTGTCCCTAAATAAGCTACCTCCCCAGGTTTTGGTTCCCTCATCTACAAAATAAGGATAAATTATTATACTGCTTCATGGGAATGTGTTAAGAATTAAAAGTGATGTTTATAAAGTGCTTAGCATAATACATGGCACGCAGTCAATGTTCGACAAACAGGAACTAACATTATTATTACTTCTTTAAAAAATCCAATTGTCTAATCTATTCTTTTTTTTTTCTTTCTACTGAGACAGAGTCTTGTTCTATCACCCAGGCTGGAGTGCGGTAGCACAATCTCAGCTAACTGCAACCTCCATTTCCCAGCTCAGCCTCCCGAGAAGCTAGGACTACAGGTACACATCACCATGTCTAATGTTTGTGTTTTTTGTAGAGACCGGGTTTTGCCATGTTGCCCAGGCTGGTTTCAAGTGATCCACCTGTCTCAGCCTCCCAAAGTGCCACAAGAAATTAGTTTTCTAAAAACCCATGTAAGAAAACTACAAACAAAACATACATTTGTTTATTGCTTCATAGTTGATAAAATGCTTTCATATCCCTGACATCATTCTGACAACTTACAGAGCTAAATCCAATAAGAAGTATTATATCTATTTGACAGATGCAAAATCTGAGACTCAGAGAAGTAAAAGCAGCTGTCCAAACATCAAGCCGCAGTGTAGTCTCTTGATTCTTCCAAGTCCTTCCCCTATTTGTTGCTCCCTCGTGCAGACCCTATCCCCAAATGATATGCATGTTCCATGCAATTAATAAGAAATCTTACCAGTGGGGACCACAGTGAAATAAAACCACAGAGAAAAAACTCAAAAATTACTGAATCACCTTTTTTAAGCAAGGGACTTTCCTCACTCAGTCTTGGGAGTGCTGCTTACAGTGACACAAACATTTTGTTCAGTAGCCATGAGCAACCTTCCCTAGCCAGCTGGGTCTCCTGAAGTGGTACATGGGGAGGCCCCTGTAGCCTCCCAGCACCTGTGAGTGGGACCCCACTCTACCTCCTACTTTGCTTTCCACTTATATTCCTGGTTCCTCTGAAAAGCCAGAGGCTTCACAATTAATTATTGTAGCACTTGCTCCTTTTGCAAAGATATCTCTGATTCCTTCCATTTCTGTTATCTATAGCCAGTCTCCCCCAATCTTGTATGACACCAGACATGCAGCAAAAAGAGCTCTCTTCCAAATAGTAATCTTCAGATGCAGGAGGTGGCGGCCACCACTGGCAGTGTCCCCACAGACAGAACCACTACATCACAAAGGGAATTATGTAACCATACAAAGATTTATCTCTCCCTTCCAGTCACAATTCACCAGTCCCTCTAAAAACTGGCCGGGGATCTTGGGGTTGTAAAGGCTGCATCCCAAGGGAATGGCCTGTTTTTGCTTTCTTGGAAGTGACAAGAGGAATGTTTCCTCTTTATCTACCTCAAGAGGTGCCTACCAGGCAAGGTCTCTGTGGTTCAGGACATTTCAGGCAAAGAAGAGGCTGGAGCCAGATGGCAGTCATCTTTGGGGAAGATGGTGAACTACAGGGCTGGCTCCTAAGGCAGCTATCCAATATAAAGTACCCAGTGGAGCCTGGCAAAGAAAAGCTTAATTCAGGTCAGTGTAAACAACAAGGAGGTCCCATTGGTCAGAAGGCTTCCAAGCAAGAAGCTCCAAGGAACAGCAACCCTTGGAATCAAGCAGATGGCCTTATATAGGGGAATGAGCCACTCAGAACAAAGTCCCAAACAGTAACTAAGGATCCAGGACACTGAGTCCAATCCCTGTGCAATGGGACTGGCAAAACCCATACCCTGCTCAGGGTAGGGTTTTTGTGCAAGTAGAACTGGCAGAGAGATCTAGCTGTCTGGATGTGGACAAAGCAGGAGGGAGAAAGTGTTTAGGAAAGGCAAAAGGGAGGTCAGGGCTCATCACATCCCAGAGCCAGGCCACCAACAGCCCAACAAATTCCAGGCCTAAACTCAAGGGCAGGGGAGGTGAAGGGAAAAGTGCTTCATGGAGAGCTGCCCAATAGAGCCAAGGAAGGTGGATAATGACACCACGCAAAGAAAAACTCAATAGAGAAAGTAAGAAGAGGCATGTTTGTAAGACTCGGTAGTAGGAATACCAAGATGATTATAAGACATCATCCTTGTTAGCTACTGAGAAATGGGTAGTAGTTGTCCAAGAAGCCAAAGGCAAAGGGAAGCAGAACCAGCATGCAAAGACCCAAAGTATCAAAAAACATGATGCATTATTGGCTAGGCATAAATAAACTGCAGAATACAGAGGAGACTGGTAGAAGGTAAGGCTGGGTATTTTGACAGAAGCTGGATCAAGAAGAGCTTCTTATGAAAATCCAGAGAGTTTAGACTTCATTCAGGATGGGAAGCCATCAGAAAGTAAGGGCACACATTCAGCCCTATAACAATCATTTGCTCAGCACCTGCTGTGTGCTGGGTGCTATTCAAGGTGATGAGGAGGCAGCGGTGAACCAAGGCCAGCAACAGTCCTGGAGCTTAGACTCTAATGCCTCCATTCTTTGCAGACTGGCTGTGCAGATTATGGGTTGTGTGTTTCTCCCACCAATTGACAACAGAGGCCGGGTCTTAATCTCCACCATATCCTAAATGCTTGGCTAAGTTTCTTCCATATAGAAAGTCGCTATCTAATAAGTGTTTATTATGGGAATAAACGTTTTTTGTATTTTCTAAGAGTCTAAAGAAAAAGAGCATAGTGCAATCAGATTTCTATTTCAGTACATCACTTTGGCAACTGGTTGTGAGCAACTGGGATGAAACCAAACTAGAGACAAGGGGTTACCAACTAAGAAGCTGTCACTCTATTAGGCACTAGATAATGAGAGTCCAAACTAGAGGAACAGTGGTAGAAATGGAGGTAGTTTTAGTCCCCTGACCAGCCAATTCATGTGTGGCTCATTCAGCCTTCACAGACCTAGGAATCGCTCTCAGCAGACCACTGCAGCCTCCTTTAAACCCTCACTGCCTTCTGTTTTCATTCTAAACCTCTGCATGATTTACTTTCACCCTGGGACAGCCCAGTTTTCAAGGTCAAATGCAACAAAAGACAGCTGCAGCTCCAGGGTAACCCTGAGCAAAGCCTGGGGCAGTCGTACTTCTGCAGAGCATGGTAGTGACACATGAGGTCACTAGGACTTTAAATCAGTGCTGATGAATTTCCTCTGCTGCTGAAAAAAAAGCAAGCCAGAGATATCCTTGCTGTCAATGCTGATGGCTACCTCAATAGGAATTCCTACTCTGATGCTACATGGAGATTGGCTGGATTATCAAGCATCTAGGCTCCACTATCTTCACTGGTTCTGGTTCTAAGAAGTGTTTATAAGATCCACAGTGGTTCTGTGTAGCTTCTAAGATCTCAAGTGATTAAGACAAAACAGCAGCTCTGACCCATACTTTTAACAAAACCTGTACCTGAAGCAGCTCATGTGTCATGAACCTAAAAAACAACTTTTTTTGTACATGTACAGCACTTTACAGTCTACAAAAGGCCTTATATATACTATCTGCATTTTTCTATAATCCTATGCGCAAGATAAGGCAGATATTATTATGTGCACTTTGTGAATGAGAAAGCTAAGGCTTGGAAAGGTTCTGAATGACCCAAAATCAGATTGTACATACAGAGCAGAAAGTCCAACCCAAGTCATGCTCTATGTTCAAGACTCTGTCCATCAGACCTCCAACTCCAGCCAGCACGAGTTTACTACCATAAGCATGAACTAACTTACTGTCCCAATACTTACTGAGGTGATTCCTTTCTTTGTTGCTTTTCCTGATATGACACGGAGGCAGAGCCTGTAAAGGGCCACCAAGTCTCCATTAGACCTGACTACCAGCCAGTGATATCCAAAGCCAGAGCCCAGGGTCACACCCTGATCAGAACTGTCCAGAGAAGAAGCTGTTGGTATACAGGGCTAGCAATGAGAAAAATGAGGGGCCCGAGAGCCAGGTTCAAGTCCCTGTTCTGCCATGTACTGCGATTTTGAGCAAGTGACAGCTTTCCTTCTCAACTTCAGTTTCCTCACCCCCAGAATAAGGACAACAGCATCTGCCCTTCCTGCCACTCAGTGGTCAGAGCGAATAATGGTGTCTTCCTTCTCCCATTTCCAGGCAGTCACCCAACAGTGCTGGAATAACCCATTACAGAGTAAAGTGAACTAGTCCCTCCCTGGTGGCCTCCCTGCTCTAACCTCATCACTCCAGCTGATAATTTGCCTTGCAATCTAACCAGGAAGATTTAAGCCAACCAACATGAGCTCTCACGCTTTTTTCAGCACAATTCTATTATTACTTTGTACCAAATCTTGCCCTAATTATACAAAGATAAATAAGATAATGCCTGTCCTCAAAGAACTTCAAGTTTGATTTAGAAATGGGCATGTTAATAATTACTACATTACTAATAAATACCACATTGCAGTATTGGGCAGCAAGTTTGACTTTTATTTGTGAATTCTTGGTGCCTGTGCATGGCCCACAGTAGGATACGGCAAACATCTGTTGAATAAATAAATAAAACTAACATAAAACCTGATGACAAAAGAGGTACACCGTTCAATGAAAGCATTCTCTTCTCCACCTCAAAACTTTTCTCTTCACATATCCCCTTATTTCTTTACTCCAGCACTGAAAGAAAGAAAAAGTCTCCTTTCTTCTTGTCAGAACTGACCCCTTCACAGTGACCTCAATCCTCTGTCTCATCTTCTTGGGGGCCTTGCTCCAATTCTTCTCCCTTCCTCTTGCAACTTTACTGATTCCGTTTTCTTTCTCTCTCTAAATCTCTCTTTCAGCCTTCTGACACACTCTGGTTTCTCCATGCTTACAAAACAAACTGTAACCAATCTCTCTCTTCAAGGTACTGGGCTTGTTTTCATCATCTTTGACCAGAATCTCCTGGAAGGGCTACTCACATCCACAGCCTCTATTTCTCATCACTCGCTCACTCATTTGCTGTGCTCCTGCTTTAGCTTCTACCTTCCCACTGAAGCTGCTCTCTCAAGTGCCACAGCCTCCCGGTCACCAAATTCAGTGGTCTTTACTCCATCCCCAACCTCCGTGACCTCCCTGTTGGCATTTCCTTGGCTTCTGTGACTTGGCAGGACCTGGCTTCCCTTCTCTGTCTCCTGTCAATACTCAGTCTCTATCTGGCTGTTCTTCCTCTGCTTTCCTCTTCAAATTCTTGCCAAGATTCCCCTGTTACTTTACTTTTGCTCCCTTGAGCACTAATTTAACATCAAGGCTTCCAATTCAGGAAGGCTTTCCAGTCACAACTTTCCACCCCAGCCCCTACCCCCACCCAGCAGAACCCAACAAAACCACAGGGACTGAAAATGCAAGAACGAGAAGGTCACCAAGACACAGGAAGGGACAGGATCAACATATTTTCATTGCCAGACTCTCTTAAAGCCTTTGTCACATTCTGTTTGTCCTACAGTAAACTTAGCCCCGCTACTAACTCATAAGCTCCTAAGACAGAAACTGTTCCACTCTTCTCTGCTTCCACTACCCTAATGCTGTGTTCAGACAGACAGACATACCTAAGCATCTGTTGGATTAAAGAAGAAAATCTGAAGGTGAACAGGCGCGAAAGTACTTGGTAAACTGTGAAGTGCTAAAGGACTATGAGCCTCATCATCAGTAGCCTTTGCAAGAAACATCAGGGCTGTTCTGAGCACAATACAGGCTCACAGCCTATCTGTGCTGGCTCCGCAGGTCATCTGATGACCAAATGCCTGAAAACATGGAAATGCGTATTCCTGAACTGGCCTGGGATTGAGAAGCACAGACTATGGGGAAGAAGGGAAGAAGACGTGAAAACAGGCACATACCTCCAAAACCATTGCTTTCATTCATTTTTCACTTAGCCAGTAAACATTCACTAAGTACCCACAAGGTGCCAGGTACTATTCTAGACACGGGGATCACATCTTTGAACAAGATAGACAAGGCCCTCGCTCTCTTGGATCTTCTATTTTAGTGAGAAAAGAGAATATAAATAAGAAAATAGTGGGTAGTAGTAAGTGCTAGTTTCACCATCTCTCTCAAACATGACAGCTCTTCCTCTCTTCTGAGTGTTCACCGGGACAAATCCGGTCCACCACTTTGAGGTTTGTTTTGTGTTATTTCTTTCCCTGCTATGTCAGCAGCTACAGCACAGATGTGCTAGATTTTTAAATCTCCAATGAAACCATCTTTGGTTGAACAGTACTACCCATTTTAAGCACTGCTATCCCATTTCCAGGGGCCTTTAAAACACTGGACCCTGTTACAACTGAAAGGTTTGGGCTGCCTGGGCCCATGGTCTCAGAGACCTTATGCTTCTCTAGGAACAGCAATGATGCTGTGGGTTACTTACCAGAGAGCCACTTGGGAATGCTTTTTCAGGTTGTGTTCAATTCTGTCAGAGCCCTCCGGACTCAGCTGATTGCTGGTGGTAGATTTCTGTGTTATTTAGGGCACCAAAGTCCCACAGTCTTGACACAAACTTAAAATTAGAAATGCATTAAATATAGGAAAGGAGGAAGGTCATTCAGGAAAGGCAGTCTTCCGAGGGAGCTGTAGGACAAAGATGCCCTGGAAACTTCCAGGTTCATTAATGGGTTTTACACAAGCATTCAAGTGGTATTTCTCCTTCAGAAATAACACTGTGGAAAGTGTAGGGGCCTGGCTCAAACCTCAGCTAACACAGCTGAGTGAGTGACTCTGCAAACTAAAAATAGCTTCTTTCCCACTCATTCCGACAGATTGCACTTAGACCCTGTGCACAGGTTGATCCTCTAGCAGTTTTAGTCCCGCTGCAAATGAGAGCTGATGGCATTTGGGCTTGACAATTACCCAATCTCTGGTTTAACTTTTGTTTATTTCCACATTTCCTGCTCCTGCTCCAATGGCACTGTATGCGCACACACATGCACGTGTATACTGAGTTCCCTGGCTGGGATTTGGTGCTCCTCAACCAAACGTGGGCAGAATTTAAACCAGGAACATGACTCAGGACTGTGGCTGCAGACTGAGCCCAGAGAAAGTCCTCAGAAACACTGGGAATCAGGCTGTTTGCCTTGGATCCTCTCCTAATTCCTAGCTAGCCTCTCTGGCCTCAGTTTCCAGAACAACAAAATGGGAATAACCATGCCTATTCTGGCCTATTTCACAGCATCATGCTGGGATCGAATGAGACAATGTATGTGAAGGTCATTTTCCTTCAGACAGTGATGGGACAGGCTAGGCAGGCAGCCAGACTGCAAAACTAGGTTCAGCCACTAGAATGGGTAGGCATCCTGATTGCATCAGAAGTTAAAAGCGATCTAGACTCAATTTCAGTTTATGTTGTCCCTCAGCCTAATATCCTTCTACCTTTGCTAAACTCCTATGCATTTTTAAGAACCCAATTCAAATAACATTTCTTTTTTGTTAGTGTCTTCAGAATTAACAATTCCATCTTTACTGCTCCTTTGGCCTTTTGTACATACCTCTAATAGCACTTTTCACTCAATTACAGTAGATATTAACTTAAGTACCTGGAAGTTCTTTGAGGGCAAAGACTGTGTATTTTTCATCCTTGTATCCACCTCCCCACCCCCTTCCACTGTATGGCCAACACTGGTGCATGACAGGTGTCAACCAATGTTTATGGAATGCGCAAGAACTCAAAAGTCAAGAAGGAGGTAAATGTCAGAGAGATCCAGGAGAGCATAAAAGGTGGGACAGCACACAAACAGTCAGTGGCGGGGATGGCAGGCAAGAAATTCAAGAAGGTAGTGTAACTGAGGTCAGTCTTAGGCAATAAGGGCACAGACACAGAGATGACAGTCAAAGCTGAACTGCAAGTTCTGGGAAGACCAGACAGGGATTTCATCTTGGAAATACAAAGAATTGAACAGGGAGCAGGAGCATTCTATTGAGGTCCAGGGAATAAGGAACGGCGGCATCATACCAAGTCCTGCAACCTAAACTGGAATAGGAGGGCTTGGGGACAAGAAACAAGGGCAGAGAATAGAGCCAGGGCAAAGAATCGAGCAAGGCTGAAGTGGTACTGAAGAAGCCTGGGAAGTTATAGGTTAGTTAACATTCTCAGGAGTGCCAAAGTTGAGTTAGCAGCTAGGGATTAGAGACCTTAGCTAAGAAACTGGCTTGGAAAGCAGAGAGCTGCTGGGGTATACATCTGCAGTCAAGGAGCAAACAAACCTGTTCACACACATCCTGCCCTGTCATGTGCATGGTGGGATTAATCCAGATCACCGTACTACCCACTCTGGAATTTTCCAGGAGTGCCTAGAGAGGGCCAATATCTAAGGTAAAACTGACAGCGAATGAAACACAGAAGTTTTTACCACTGTAAGAACATTAAAGGAAGGCCTGCAAGGTCTAAAATCTCAAATAAAGTGTTTCTCCAGCTAGAGAGGAGACATGGCTCAGAAGAAAAGAACTGAGACATTTAGGGAATTACAGACCCTTATTCCCAGACTTCAAGCACCCAGCAAAGGGTTCCACCCAGGAAAGGGCACATAGAAAAAAGGACCTCAATTTTAGTTTATCTGTAGAGTATGTGACCTTCTTCAAGCACTTCAAGTTAAAGACCCAGGCTCACTGTTTATCTATTATGTGATTAGTAGGGGCCAGCTGAGTTTACCTATTCCTAGCCTTAGTCTCCTTATTCATAATGCAGCAATTGTGACACCTGCACACAGGTTTATCACGAAGACAAAATAATATATGCAAAGCATTTAGCATATTGGCCTATAATAAGCACTAACTAACTTTGTGTTTCTTTGCTTTCTTTGGTTCCCAGGAAGGGATGGTTATACCACAGTCTAGCTGTCTACCTGTGTTTTCCTCTCCTGCCTGGCTGTCCTTCTGGACCCTTCTGTGCAGACATCCTATCTGAGACACCAGACAATTCACTCCTCCTCTTGCTTATCCCTTGGACATTAAAGGCAATTAAGAAGAATTAAAGGCAATTGGTCAGCTATGTGCCACACTCAGGTCCTCAAGGGTCAGGAAACGTCAGCCTAGTCCAACGCTGTTCCTGTGCCTCCAGGTATCTCTGCACCTCTCTGGCCAAGCCCATGACCAGGGTAGCACCTAGTTTAGTGTAGCTCTTGTCTTCTCCAAGGTGTACCCACTCTTAGTAGCATATGGCTGCCTCCTGGACTGGCTCTCTCTTGGCCTCGAACAAATATATGGCTAGCAGGCCAGACCTGGATATCCACAGCTGGAGATAATTCCCAGACCCAATTTACCAGAGAGTAAGAGCCTGGAGTCTGAACCTGAAGTGAGACCAGAGAGTCTATACTCCAGCACCCCAGAGACTGGAGCTAGGAAAGAAGGAGCTCTAAAATGAAGCTGCCAGGGGGATCAGGACTTAAGCCCACTCCTGATAAGCTACATAAAATTCGTATCAATGTCAGGCTCTTACACTAAATTTTGCACTGGCCATGTCTGTCACAGTGCTGCATACTGTGGCTACCACATGGCATTACAAAACTTCAAAGGGTAAGAAGAGAATGGAATCAACAGTTTCTGAGTACCTACTAAGTCAAGAACTTTGCATGTTATCCTTACCAACACCAGTACCTTAGGTATTATGACACAGGGTATACTCATCTTGCCAATAGAACTAGAGACTCGGAAAAATCTAAGAATCCTCTATTCCTCCACTACTGTGCAACCTGACCACAAAGTCTTAAATGATCTGGGAAAGACAAAGAAAAACTAGAGTCTAAAGCACTATTTAACAGGCTCTCAGCACCTTAACTCACTAAGGAGACAACACCGGTTTAAATACAGCATTGCCTTATTTACTACTGGTAGAGACAACTTCTGCCAAACACAATCTGGAGAAACATATCAAAAGTCATAAAGATGCTCCTGACCTTTGCCCTTGTCATTGCATCCCTAAGATCACATCTTAAGGAAACAGTTCAACAGAGATTCACTAGTGGTGAAAAAAAAAGGATGATCTAAATGTCCAATAGCCAAAGAATGGTTTGAGAAATCCCAGAACCTTCTAATCATATAATGTTTACTGTATAGCCATTTTAAATGTTCATTTTAAAGACCAAGAGGGAAAAAAGCAAAGCATCTGTGATAAAATAAAGATTGAAAACAAAACATCATAAATGCTATTGGTACAACTTGTAGAAGTATGGACACGTGTATACACAAAAAGGAATGTAGCTGTTTTAGGGTGGTAAGATCATGGAAATCTTCCATAATACTAAGTGGTTTCATTATTATTACATGTTTGTCTTTGTGGTATTGTTTAGTACCTTTTCAACCCAAGAGAAAGAGAGAGAAAAAAAGACAGACACATTTAACCCAGCACTAAGAAAAGGCCCAGGAAGACCAGGGCTGGGATGTGAAAGCAGAAACTGAGAAGCGCCCTACATACCCGGAAGGAGGAGGCCAGGCAGGGCCCTGGGGAAGGGAAGCCCTCTAGGTATGAAGAGGGTTGTCATTAGTCTGATGCTAATTACAGAAGTCTCACTAGCTTATTAATTTTTTTGACAGACTCTGAATGAAGACTGAATTCCTTCATTAAGCCAACTTGGGTTCAGAGGCACATTTCCTGTGTGGCCATCCTCATTCCTCTAAAAAATCTAGCCTTTTCTTTTTTTTAAGGGTAACAGTAAAGTAAAATTTAGTAACAGAAACACACACCCTGGAGAAATTAAGATTCCTGCCTTAAATGTAGAAATTCAAACCACTTCAGAAAATCAAAGGGGTTTGAATGAGCAACCGAACTGCAGTGCTTTCTGGACTGGGAAAAATAAACACAAGTATAAAATATTTAGCTCAGTATTAAACGGCCCCTTGATCAGGTTCCAGCCCATCTTTCTGATATTACCTCATAATTGTCCCTCCAGATACCCAATGCTCCCGCCAAACTGAACCACCAAGTGATCCCCAAAATAGTTTCCTCCCTTTCCTACCCCCATGACTCTGTTCAAGCTGTTGTGCACACTTAAAATTTCTGTCTTACAACTGCTTGCTCAAGTCTGACCCATCCTCCAAAGCACAGATGAAAGCATCAAAGCCTTGTCATTGTCCTGGTTTTTTTTTTTGTTTTTTTCTTTTTTTTTTTGAGACAGAGTCTTGCTCTGTCGCCCAGGCTGGAGTGCAATGGCGCGATCTCAGCTCACTGCAACCTCTGCCTCCCAGGTTCAAGCAACTCTCCTGCCTCAGCCTCCCAAGTAGCTGGGACTACAGGCGTGTGCCACCACACCCAGCTAATTTTTGTATTTTTAGTAGAGATGGGGTTTCACCATGTTAGCCAGGCTAGTCTCAAATTCATGACATCAGGCAGTTCACCCACCTTGGCCTCCCAAAGTGCTGGGATTACAGGCGTGAGCCACTGTGCCTGGCCAGCCTTGTCATTTTCGGAGCCTAGGCCAATCTCTGTACCCTGAATTCATTTCTTGCTCTTCACAGTAGATCCAAAGTACTTTGAACCTCCAAGGAACTACACAGAGTCTGCCTTGCAGTACAGTTATCTGGGTAACTGACTTTTGACCACATTAAAGCACGAGCTCCTTGGAGCAAGGACCTCTTCAGATTCCTACATGGAACCTATCCATAATGCCTGGCACACAGTAGGCCCTCAGTAAATGCTTCACTGAAAGACAAGAAAAAGGGACACATTACATCTGTGTGAAGTCACTTCCTACCTCAGTTGCTCCAGTTAAGCAATGCAGAGATGAAGGCATGCTGTTCGGTAGTCTTGAACAGGGGAGGAATGAATCTTGCTTTTCTAGTTTCCAGCCTTCATAAGTCTCCAACTTCCTCCCTAGTTGACCATAGTCTGCTCGGCCCCAGGTAAACACCTTGCCGGTTTCTAAAAACAAACATTATTTGAATTAAGACTACATTCCACAGCTGTGCTCCCATGGGTAGGCAATGAATTACAAGAGAAAGTGTGACACTGATTTTAGTACCAACTACCAGGAGCCTTCCTATCTTCCTGTAAAGAAGGCACACGCACTCATATTTTTACAGATGTGGAAACGAAGGTTCAGAGAGGTTAAATGACTTGCCCAAGATCAAACAAGCTGTAAGTACCAGAGCTGGATTCAAGCAGATTCATTCTAAAGTTTCTGTTCTTGCATGTTATATAGATATGGATATGACTATGGATATAACTTCAACCATGCTTTATGGCTTTCCATTCCCTCCTTTCCCCACACACTCCTTGTGCTTTGCCCAGATGCCTGCTCTCAGGCTCTCCTCTCCCCCACCCAACCTAGGGCCCCATTTAGCCACCTTGAAGTTCTCCACTCCACAATCTCTTAGGGCCTAGCTCAACGAATGGCCAGTTTCATTTGCTTTCCCCTCCTTATAACATAAGGGGACCTTTCGGAATCTATGCTCTTACCAAAGGAGCAATTCTAACAATCCTAAGGCAAGTGCTTATGTGTGCTAGAGGGAAGGGAGTGAGAGAAGAAAAAAAAAATGGCAAAACCATTTGGAGCCAGAAAAGCATTTAGTCCCCCAGATGCACCACATGGGAAGCTGGCCAGTGCTAAAAATGACAAAAGAAAACGAGATTTGCAAAAGGAGAAATGGACTTTCTTCTCCCAGATAAGAGAAAATTCACCAAATTCATTCAGTTGTACCAAGTGCCACATTTGTTATTTCAACACAAATGCAAAATCTGATGAGGCATAGATTATTAACAGATTCTCTGCAATAAATATGCATAACCATGTGCGTTGTATAAATTCTTTATACATGTTTATTTTAACAAAGAAAAACTTTGCTTTAGAGACAAAACACAGAGCAATGCATATTAAATTCTAGACAAATCTACTACTGCATACTTTCTGTTTGGTATCAAAGCTTCATCTGGCCCCACATTCAACATATGGTTTATAGTGTCAGCTAAAAAACAACCATAGATTCATGGGGAAATGTCAGAATACTGCAGTGATACAAGGCTCTGCAGGGAAGCAGTTCTCAGCATCAGCCTGCTAGGGAAGCAGTTCTCAGCATCAGCCTGCTAGCAGTCACTGAGGTAGATACCAAGCAGTTTACAGGAATCTGACTTTTGGGCTTCCTCAAAGAGGAAACAAAGTCTGTGTAGCTCACAGGGCATATGGGATACCTCGTATATTATGAGAGCTGGGAGTAGGTCCATTCACACGTACTACTTCATGGCTCTTTGTGTGCTGTTCCTTTTGCTAAGAATGCCCTCTCCTTAAGTGGTAAACTATGGTTCCAGCTTTGGAGTCCAGCTCATGTACCACTAGTTCTATGAAACCTTTCTTGACTCCCCAGCTCTCCCCAGCAAGGGTGAAAGTCACCCTCCCGTGAGCCACCTTTATCATTGTACTCATCAACTACTATGCTGCCACTTGACAGGTGAAAAAATTAAGGTTCAGATAAGTGACCTGCCCAGGGTCACACAGCTAAGCCACATCTCTTTCTACTAGTCCATGGTATCACTCTGCATTGGTTATTAAGCCCTAGTCACTGCATAATCACTCAACACTCTTCCTTCACTTCTGCAAGATTACTCTTAAAAACCCATGTGCCCAGGACCCATAGGGCATCCAAAACTGGCAAATTGTCCCTCTACCTGAGCTGGCTAGGATTTCTAACCAGATTGCTAAGCAGGAGATTCCCAAGAAGACAGGGGATAAGACTGTTGCTGCTTAAATGACTATAGCATTCCTCTGCTGGGAAAAACTAGGAAGTTGTTATCTCTAAGACTACAGAAATAATTTGATCAGAAATCACACATTGAATCCTTTATTTCACATGAAGTAAAACATCTTAGAGCTTTCCTGTTATTGATTATTGATGTCAAAGACCATCAAGACTGGCAGAATATGGTGCCACCATTATTATATCCCCGATAGCAATTCAGCCATTCCACTTACATAGCACTTTTCACCTTCAAAGCACTTTACAAAGATTAACTAATTAATCCTCATACTCTCTGGGGAGGCCATAGACATTCTGGTTAAGATAAGTCCAGAAACCAGGCTGACTTAATGTTCAGTCTTCAGTCTCAAGCCTCAATTTAATGCACTCTGAACTTGTCTGTTTCTCCTCAAAATAAACTCTGCATCAGAAGCCTCACCCAGGACAGAAGAGACCCTTTTATTTTTCCTTTTCTTTTAAACAGACATTTATTGACCTCTTCCCAGGTACCCAGTACATTCATTGACATTGTCTCAATCCTCACAATAATGCTGTGGCATATAGAGTATTAAGCTTATTTTACAGATGAGGTTAAATGATGAGAGTTAAATGATTTGGTTGGGTTCAAACAACAACCAAGTAGTTGAATCAAGATTTAAACGTGTGTCTTCTGACTCCAGGGCAATGGTATCTCCAATGATTGCACAGCTGCTGTCACAGAATGACAAAATTTGGCTGATGAAACAGTCATTTTTACAATGTTTGAGGAAGAGGAAAACCCAGATTAAATGGATATGCTCTGTGTACCATCCAGCTCTCCTCACTAGAATAATCTTCTTCCCAGGAGCCCATGCAGAAATCAGGACTGTAAGTGCTGAAATAAAGGCATTAAACACATGGATGATAATTTTATGTCATCTGGAGTAAAAGAAAATAAATCCACATATAAAAAATGCTCATTAATACATTGTAGATGAATGTCTGCATCAAGCTGATGCATGCTGTCAAATCCAGGGAGACTCAAATCACTAATTTAACAAATGAATCTTCTCCTTAAAGGATTATATATTACTATGATAAAAAAAATAGATACACTAATGTCATCCAAAAAGTATAGGTATGTGTCTCCAGGTAAATGATAAATGAGAAAGATGACAAAATAGCTCAAAACAAAGTCAGCAAGTGAAACACAATTTATAGGGCATGCCCATGTAAGAATTAGCACAGAATAACTACAGAGCCAAGCAGTATATACTGCAAAAAATATCAACACACTGCAGAAAACTACAGAGGCCAAATGAGAAGTATGGAGAAAGAACACTTAAGGGGTCTGGAACTGGAACTGTCCTGGCAGGCTTCAGGGAACAAGAGGCATTTAAGGTGAACTTCTGGACAAGAAAAGAAAATGGGAGACCGAGGGAGGATACTGAGGAGCAGCATGAGATGAGCAATGATATGAAAATCAAAAGGTGGCTGGGCGCAGTGGCTCACGCCTGTAATCCTAGCACTTTGGGAGGCCAAGGCAGGAGGATCACCTGAGGTCAAGAGTTTGAGACCAGCCTGGCCAACATGGTAAAACCAGGTCTACCAAAAATACAAAAATTAGCTGGATGTGGTGGCGCACGACTGTAGTCCCAGCTACTGGGGAAGGTGAGGTGGCAGAATCACTTGAACCTGGAAGGCAGAGGTTGCAGTGAGCCAAGATGGCAGCATTGCACTCCAGCCTTGGCAACAGGGGGAGACTGTCTCAAAAAAAAAAAAAAAAAAAAAAAAAAAAAAAAAAAAATCAAAAGGCAAGAGAGTGAATGAGGGTCAATAGGGAAGGAGACTGGGAGGGGAGTCAAGACTGCCAGGCTGGGGCCAGCCACAGGGAATTGCCATGGCTGGGTCTGGATCTGGATCTCACCCTTCAGACCAGGGGTCCCTAAACTTGGTTGCTTATTATTAGTAAAAGAAAAAAAATTTTTTTTTTCTTTTTGAAACAGTCTCGCTACATCATCCAGGCTAGAGTACAGTGGCATGATCTTGGCCCACTGTAACCTCCACCTCGTGGGTTCAAGCAATTCTCCCATCTCAGCCTCCTTAGGAGCTGGGATTACAGTCATGCATCACCACATCTGGCCAATTTTTGTATTTGTAGTAAAGACAGGGTTTCGTCATGTTGGCCAGGCTGGACTTGAACTCCTGACCTCAAATGATCTGCCTGCCTCGGCCTCCCAAAGCACTGGGATTATAGGCGTGTGCCACCGCACCTGATGTCTATTAGCAAAATATTTTTTAACACATCACCAATATATGTACATTAATTTATTTATTAAAGTATGCACATTCTATGTACAGTATCCTGCTTATTCTTGCAACAAGCCTGTGAGTTAGGCACTTTTACCATCCCCATGTTACTGACAGGGAACAAGGTACTTACCCAAAGTCACAGAGGTAGTAAGTGATAAGGTAAGAAAAGAAAGAAACAACAATAACACAAGCCTAGGATGCATCCGGGCCTAAACTAGAATTGAAGTCATAGGAAAACAAAAAAGAAAGAATTTACAGGGCTTGGCACCCCATTAGATGTGATTTTGAAAGGAAAGGAGAGGAAATAAACACCATTCTGAGATTTCACAATTTCAAGGTGAGTAGGAAGGTGATGAAGGTATAGAGATGCTACATCAAGGGTCCTGCTAATGGGAATCATAAAATGTTATTTAATTACCAAATTATTTAACTTTCCTGGGGTGTTTTGCAAACATGTTATCAAATAGTCAAATATAAATAAAAGGGGAGAGAGTAAGGAGAAAGACTACTAGATGCAAACCACAGAGAGCAGGGGATACTCTGCGGGTAGGGTGGGTGGATGATGAATATTCAAGAGGCCAACTTCCTTTACCATCCATCAAGGGCTGCAGATGCTGCAGCCATAGCTATAGGTACAAGGAGAAGTAGCTCCAGGGATGTCTGAGCTCTTCAGGGAAGAGAAATTTCTACCCTGTTCTAGAGAAGGGACTCCTATAGGTGATAGAAAGATAGATTAGAGGATCATCTGTATTTTCTTGACAGTATCTGTCCAAAAAGGGAATATAATGTCACCGAAGATAGCAAAATGGAGTCAGCAAACCAAGGTAGATGTTATAAAAAGAAAATCCATGGGTAAGAGAGAGAAAAGGCTACATGACCTCTTCAGTCCCTCTCAACTCTAATATTCCAGGATGTTACAAGGCCATCTAGAATACACTCATGAAAAGGAGGAAGCTCTCTACCTATAGGTTTGTTATATTTATGATTCACCTGTTTACAAACGTAAGTACCAGTTACTCTCTGGGTTATTCATTCTATGTCCTTAGAAGGTAAGAACCTGACTTCTGTCACTCATCCTTCATTCTGCCACATGGACAGAGACTTTATAAAAAGGCATTTGATGATAATACCCAGGGACTCGTCAAACACAGAACTAACTGCCCAAGAATCACCTAGCATCATCTTCCTGTACAAGGAGCAGGAAACAGGCAAGGAGAGAGCTCAGAGCACAGGGGCAGTCACACCACACTCCTTTCCGTATAGCATGTGCCATGCTGCTCCTCCACAAAGCCTCTAATATGGTTTGGCTGCATCCCCACCCAAATCTCATCTTGAACTGTAATCTCCATAATCCCCACATGTTGTGGGAGGGACCTGGTGGGAGGTAATTGAATCATGGGGTCAGTTTCCCCCATGCTGTTCTCATGATAGTGAGTGAGTCTCACAAGATCTGATGGTTTTATAAGTGTCTGGCATTTCCCCTGCTGGCTCTCATTCTCCCTCCTGCCACCCTATGAAGGGGTGCCTTCTGTCATGATTATAAGTTTCCTGAGGCCTCCCGAGCCATGTGGAACTGTGAGTCAATTAAACCTCTTTTCTTTATAAATTACCCAGTGTCAGGCATTTCTTCACAGCAGCGTGAGAGCGGACTAATAGAGCCTCCATACTGGTTCCCTCTGTCCCCAGTTATCCCTACTACCCTGACCCCATTCACCTAGTCAGCTCCTACTCATCTTCAACTCTGCCCCCTACTCAACTCAGATCAGGTTCCTCTGTGCAACAATCTCAGAGGACCATGTTCCACATCCTGGGAGAATTTACCTCAGCTTATAAATGCACACTCATTAGGACTGTTTAATTAACGTGTGTCTCCTCTTCCAGAGAGCCAGCTCCATGATACTGGGGACAGGCTACTTCACTCATTCTTGAGTCCTAGAATAATGCCCAACACAAAGTAGGCACTCAATAAATATCTCCTGCCTGAATGAACAATTGAATAAATGAATCCAACCACCTCCCTACCTATCAACCTATCTACCTCTTACTCACCACTACTGAGCACTACCATTCACTGGCTCCATAATCTTGAGCAAACTGCTCAACAACTCTAAGTCTTATCTGCAGAATGAAAACAAAAGCATCTCCCTTGTAGCATTGCTGCAAGGATACTTTTCCATAAAGCATATGGCACATACTAACTAGTGAATGGCCATTATTACTATTATGCTCCCAAACTGAACAACACAGCCTCATTAAGGATTTCCATGGTGTCACACAGCATTTCTACCACTTTGTCAAATCTTCTTAGCCAATTCCCACTACCAAAGTGTTAGGGTCAATGTCTCTAATGATAATCAAAGAAGAGAAAGAACATTGAAAGCTCTATCATGGAATTTTGATTTTTAAGATTAAAGCATAGTGGTTTGCATATCAGAAGTCTATAATGTACCAGATGAAACAAATTAATTAAAGGTAGGAAAAAGAAGAGAGTTAAAGGGAACAATGGAGAAGAAAGATGAAGCAAGATGAGTTGGAAAAGAGAAGAGAGGAGAGGAAGCTTTAACGTGAGACTCAATAAGACTTGAATTAAGATTCAGGTCTAATCCTGGCTTCTCTTCTAGGCTGAATGGCCTTGAACAGGTCCCTTCTTCTTTAGGGGCCTAGTTTTCCCATCTATAAAACAAGAGGACTGGAATAGATGACCTCTTGGATACCTCCCTGATCTACACTTTCATTATGATGCCTAAAAATCTTCAGTGTTAAAATGACTGGTATACAATTTAATTTTATTGTCACCTTTGGAATATTTAGTCTCACCACTGTCCAAAAATAAAGCATGCATTCTAATATCAAAGACTACTCATATAGTTCCTAGTGTAAATAAAAAGTAAAACTTGACTGTATAGTTTGTTATTTTGTAGTAAAATGTCACAAGTTTCCAAAGTCCTATCATAAACAATATCACATAATAAAAGGTTTGGATTTTTTTTAAGTTAATACAGAAATAAGATTCCCAAATATGGGCTGCCAACCTAAAAAGGGGAGAAAAAGCCTGCAAAGAGAATGAACAAAAGTTGAGGGGTTGGGGAGAATTTATTTATTGAAAGCTGACTCTGTATAAAACTGCTTTTGGCACTATCATTAAGTTACATAATTTAATCAACCCTGACTGATTATTGTGAATCCCATTTTACAGATTAAGAAACAGACCACAGAGGTTAAATGACTTGCCCAAGATCACATAGCTAGTAAGTGGCACAGCTACAATAATAACAATAATAATTGTTAATATTTTGAGGGCTATTTCATGCTAAACTCTTCATATGGATTATCCCTTTTAATCCACAGAAATACCCTGAGTAGGCATTATAATCCTCAAATTACAGATGAAAATATTAACGCATAGAGAGAGGTTATGTCTCTGGCTCAGAGCCAGCAGCTCTCAATGGCAAAGCTAGGATGGGACCCAGCGGCCTGGCACCAGAGTCAGTGCCCTCAGTCATTGTCCTGCAGAGGATGCACAGGTCTGTCTGACCTCAGCTCCACTTTTCACTTGGTCACACTGGCTCTTCAAAAGTGAACATTCGCAAGGACTTCCTGAGGTTGTTCAGAGTCACAGGGACACACACGTGGGCTGGAGGCACAGAGAGAGCCAAGCTGATGAGTGAGTGAGTGAGCTTCATCCATCCTTGACCTATATGGCAAAGGTCAGATTCCTAAGACACAGAAGTATTACACACAGCTGCTCCATTTTCACCACTGACTTTCTTAGCTAACAAATCGGGGGCAGCAGTGATAGAAGTGAAGATAGACTGCACCCTGAGGAACACCAAGACTGACTGCAGAACTGTCTACAACATGGGGTTAGGGTTTCCCAGAGAAAAGCAAGGAGTCAGGCTGGTTTCTTCTTCCAGGCTAGGCAAGAGCATGGCAGGAAGCCCCAGTCCTAGTTTGTTCAGTAGCTCCCTTGCCTCTCTCAAAGCATCTACGTTCGCTCGATGTTGGATGACTGCTCCTTTGTCAAAAGCATATTCAACTTCCTCCCTCTGGGGCCTTAGGACCATGCTCTGCCCCCAGCCCACAATGCTGGTCAGCCTGCAACACCTGTCAGCCTGCAAAGCTGGTCAGCCTGCTTGTCCCACTTATGGAATCCTACTCCCCCTTCAGGGCCTAGCTCAAATGCTGCTGCCTCCCTAAAGCACCCTATCATCCCCTGGTCAGAATAAGCCATCTCTTCCTTTAGGAGCCACTTGCATGGTGCTTGTACCTCTGTTTCAACAACTTTCTATCCCTCCAAACATAGGGTTATTTGACTGCATATCTTAGTTTGCCCAATGAACAATCATCTTTTCTTATTCTCTCAGTATTCCCCACAGCACCTAACACAGGGCCTGACCCAGAGCAGGTGTTTAGTGTTTGTTGACAGAAAACAAAGTAATAGGTATTGCTGTTACCACCAAGGACATCAGACACCATCTAAACCTACTCTCCAAAGAGAAAACAAAACTAAGGAAAACAAATAAATTTCCAAGTCACACAGCCTATATAGATAGAAACAGATCCAGGCATTTGCAATATTCAACAAATAGTTACTGAGCACTTTCTATATGCCAGGTGTTGTCCCAGGTGCTAGCGGCTACTGCACTGAACAGAACACATAAAACTTAATCCTAGCACTTTTGTAGGCCAAAGTGGGAGGATCACTTGAGCCTTGAGTTTGATCACTTGAGTTTGAGACCAACCTGGGCAACATAGCAAGATCCTGTCTCTACAAGCAATTAAAAAAAAAAAAAAACTAGCTGAACAGGTAGTGCACACCTGTAGTCCTAGCTATTCCAGACACTGAGGTGGAAAGATTGCTTAAGCCTAGGAATTCAAGGTTGCAGTGAGCTATGACCATGCTACTGCACTCCAGCCTGAGTGACAGAGCAAGAACCTGTCTCAAATTTTTAAAAAAAAAAAAAAAAAGACAAAACTCCCTCCCATCATGGAGCTTAAATCTAATGACAGGAAAGACAGACAACAGCAACAACAAAACATTACCTATGGCAAATGACTTTAATTGCTATAGAGAAATATAAAGTAGGGAAAGGAGACAGGCAGAGCTAGGGAGGGAGATGGCGGCCCAGGACCAGTGTCCAGCTCCCATCTTCCTTTCTGAGCTTCTCCTCTACAGCACACCACCTTTCCTAATGGAAGAACCTTAAACTTACAAGTCCCAGCCAACTCAAGTAGAAGCAATGAAACTTGCTTAAGCTGCCTCTCAAGCCTATGATGAAAAGGCAGGCAATAAACATAAATGCACTTTGTAAACCCTAAATGCAGGTGTTAATAACATCATGACTCTCACTCTCTAAAGCCAGTTTACAAAGAACCATCATGAGAGGCTGAACCATGAGTCCCTGCTCTCAGATGTGCTGGCTGAGGGCCTTGGTTTTCCTGTTCCTCTAGGGGTCCAGTAGCACATCACGCTGCTAGTTACACCTAGAAGCCACTTGGCAACCTGATTGAGGCCAGTGACGCTACAGATGTTTTCCAACACATTTCACATTCAAACTCTAAAGCTTCTTCACACACTTTTAGATTCTTATCAGTAACATTTTAAAATGCAGGTTGCTGCCTAATCTTAGCTGCGTAATTAAAAAATAATCTTGGCCGGGCGTGGTGGCTCAAGCCTGTAATCCCAGCACTTTGGGAGGCCGAGACGGGCGGATCACAAGGTCAGGAGATCGAGACCATCCTGGCTA